>NC_056744.1:1335127009-1335304509 GCF_019279795.1 Protopterus annectens | reverse complement strand
GAGTGCTTGTTTCGTAGATCTGACTACAGTGTGGGTAAGGGAAAATTCCACATGGAGCGGGCAGGGGTGCAAAGCCGCCCTGCAGAAACGTAGATTTTTTTTGAACTACCAACGACCAGCAAAAAACAATAGCGAACATGCAGTAATGAAGAAATAATGATTATTTATTTATAATTCCTTCAAATCCAGACTGGTTTCGGCTATTCAGCCTTTATCAATGAATACAATAAAGTTTTTTTTGAACTACACATACACGGAATCACTTTTTGATGTTAAGCGCTTTTGTGTATGTGTGTTCAATGTTTTGTGATTCGAACATATACTATTTGAGCATGTGTCCTAGACCCAGATATATATATATATGTATATATATATATATATATATATATATATATATATATATATATATATATATATATATCGATAAATTACTGTGGCTATGGGGTGCAGGTTCCTGGGTGCAAGACTTGCAAGGGTTGATTATTTTGTTGCTGGGCAGAACAAGGGCTGTTGGATACAGAGTGATTACAGAACATTTAAGCAGTTGTAAGTGGGTTTGAGCGGGTTTGCATGGTGGTAAGCAATGCTAACTTCCTTTTACATATGCTTACAGACAGCCTTCAAAGTGCTTAATCTGTGTAGGCATTGCTTAGCACTGCACAAACAGGTTTAATTCTGCTTACTACTGCTTAAAAGTGCTTACTCCCGCTTGCCCCTTGCTAATTTCTTTAAAAGAAAAGAAAAAAGGGGTGATAGGACAGTGGTGAAAAAGGGGGCACACAGAGGGAAAGACAATAGAAATGTAGCTAGGGATGAGCAGCACAGGTGTAGGGATGGTCTATATCTGTCCATTTCTTCTACCGCAACACCTGTGCATATATATTGAATATGGAGGTAGATTTGGACACTCAAAGCCCTGAAGGAGGGTTGAGGACAACAATAATGTGTTGTGAAGCCAGTTAGACCAGATTACATATGTCCAGTGGACACGTGCGAAATGGACAGCTATATATGGGGTGAAATTATTTTTGGGAACAGATTGCCCTTTTTTTAAGGTGAGAGTGGGATGTTGGGGAAGGTTAGTATGTATATTTGGGGACGTAGGTTGGGTAGGAAGACAGGCAAGACAGACAAGACACCAGTACATATAATATGACACATGTGGGGGTAAACACCTTGGACGGGGAGGGGTGTTTGGAAAGCAGAAGCCCATGAGCCCCCAAACGTAAACAGTGGGACTGAGGTCCCCACCCATGGGCAGTCACCACTGCACCTTCATGGCCCCGAAGGTGGCTGTGCTGGGGGCTGAGCAGGAGGTGCAGGCTAACCCTCTAATTGCACTATGCAGCCCTCAAGCTGGCATAGCAGATCTCCAGACTCGCTACGCACAAACCTCGGGCCTGGCTTCAGGTGACAAGATCCTGTAAGAGCTCACTCCCGGGGAGGGGGATGAGCACCTTCCCTTAAGGCGGTTCCACCTGAAGGTGGTGCAGGACCAGCAGACGAGGCTGTCCCGGGGTGGGTCCAAGACATACTGAGGCCTGGTGCCATGGCCAGATGAGGTGGGAGAGTTTGCTCCGGTGGGACCAGCCTTCCCAAATGTGCTATGGTGTTACAGTTTTAGAACATATGTGGGTTAGTTATAGTCAACACAATCCAGGATTAGTTATAACAGCATGCGTAGATATTCCTATTAACCCAAAACAGCAGATTTTAAACAGTTGTATAGCAAACAGAACACATGCATATATGGAACCAAAGTAGCCATTATAACGGCATGCAGGTTACATTATAATGGCATGCAGGTTACATTGATAGCAACAGGCCACCAATGATAGTATTTCAACATGGAACATAAATAGAAACACATTTCAATATTTGTTGAACAATAGGACATATGTCCCAACAGTAGGTTTGGTGTAAACATACCCATTGATTTGTATGTTTAGATTATTGTTGCAGACATGGTGTGGGGAGAGAGAGATGTCAATTAACAACTTGTATATCCTTGCAGTACTCACAACTTTAATGATCATTGCTCTAATCATTACTCTGCAAGTATTATTACAACAGCCTATGGCCTTGGTTTGGGGAGTGGTATGTTTGTACACAATGTATACTTCAACTGTCTTATAGCTAAATTTTACTTCTCTTACCTGGTAGAACTGTGGAGGGAATGTTTGCTAACACTACCTGACTGTTTTTACACATATTCCTAGATTCCTAGTTAAAATTATGCACATACCTCTCAATCTCTTCATGCACAACATCTGGCCAAAGCGTGACAACATGGGGGTACAAATAGGGACATAGTTTGAATATTGTTCTTATAAACTTTTAGACAGTTGCTAGAGTTAAAGGATTTGTTTCAATATACATTTTCTGAAGGGTTTGAAGTCTGACACTCAAATGTATGTCATTATTTGGTGACTACAATCCTAAGATCATCCCATTGATTTGCCAGGAAAAAAGAGGGACAGGCCAAAAACACAAGCCAAATATCAGGACATTCTGGGAAAATCTGTACAGTTGAGAGGTATGATTATGCATACAGCTTACTACCACTCCCAGGATTCGAACCATGGCTGTGTATGCTAAAAATACAACAATTTCTGTTTCATCAGAGTGAACTATTTGAAAACCACTGTCTGTTACTTCCATGTTTTCTGTCTAAATCTCTCTCGGTTGTACAGTCTGACCATGTAATTACAACAGTCTTATACAGACATTCCTAGACATATTTTTATATAGCACAGTGTGAGAAACAGTGGTTGACACAACAGTATTATTCTGATATCATTTTTTTGGTGAATGCTACATGTCAGGCCATACCATACCAGAGTAAACACAAGCAGTCCAGGATTTAAAACTTTATTGCCAGGCAGCTACAGTTTTCTTATCTGAAAGACCTGTGGGGAGAATGTTTAACACTACTTGACTGTTGCTACACATATTCCCAGATTCCTAGTTAAAATTATGCACATACCTCTCAATATCTTAATGCACAAACTCTGGACAAAGCTTGACAACATGGGGGTACAAATAGGGTCATATTTTGAATATTCCTCTTATAAACTTAGAGAGTTGCTAGAGTAACAAGATTTGTTTTAATATACATTTTCTGAAGGATTAGAAGTCAAACTCAAATGTATGTCATTATTTAGTGACTACAATTCTGAGATTATCCCAGTAATTTGCCTGGGAGAAAGAGGAACAGGCCAAAAATATGAGCCAAGTATCTGTACATTCTGTACAGTTGAGAGGTACGATTATGCATACAGTTTATTACCACTCCCCAGATTCAAACCATGGAGGTGTGTGTTAACAATACAACAGTTTGTGTTGCATCAGAGTGAGCTATTTGGGAGCTACTATTTATTCTTTTAGTGTTTTCTGTCTAAGTCTCTCTTGGTTGTACAATCAGACCTTGTACTTACAACAGTCTTATACAGACATTCCTAGACATATTTTATATGTAGCACCGTGTGGGTAACAGTGGTTAACACAACATTACTATTCAGAGAGTGCAACACTAAATGCTATACAATACCAGAGTAAACACAACCACTCCAGGATTTAGAACTTTATTGCCAGGCAGTTGCAGTTTTATTGAAATATCACCTATATGGGACTATTACTGTCATATTGTCTGGTTTATTCAGTACAACCCATACACAGATTTTATACTGCCAGGTGCCTTTCTACTACTTTATATTAATTTGGTATGACTATTACAAGCAGGATTGTTACTCACCTGCCTTGCTTCACAGCCTTTGCAATCTAGTGGCATGGGTGTCCTGATTCACAGCCCGCTCAGCTGCAGCTGTAAAGGGAATAGAGAAATATTTAGGCATACCTATCCATCACATACACAGGATGGACTTTGGTAAACAGTTATTGATATGAATACTTACACACTGCTGGGACATCACTCCTCTACCTTGCTTCTTGGACCCACTTGTGCAAGAGCTTCCTCTTCCTCTGCTTCAAGTTGGCATAGTGGTGCTGGACCTGCTCACCAGTCCAAGGGATACCAGTGGCATTGGTGAGATCACAGGCGAGACGGTCCCAGGCTTCTGCTTTATATTGGGAGCCCTGGTACTGGTTATGGTTATTTACCAGGAATCCTACCATGACCTAGGATTCCTGTATGCCCCAGTGCTGTGCCCAGAAGCGCATGCCCTCACCAACACCTGCCATACTGCCTACAGTGGGATGCTGCAACCAGTTATGAGCTGTATTCATGCACTGTTTAAATGCAGCCGATTTCCCACCCTTTGCCGTGATTGGATGGTTTTGAATATGCTGAGCTAAGCTAAGCTATGGGCAAACCTGCTTAGCTAAGGTTCGCAGTGCTTAAAGGGACAGGTTCAACACTGCTTACCAATGGGCAAATCCACTTAACTGGGCTACTCATTGCCTAGCAGTCATATTTACACAATGCTTACACCTGGTAAGCAGAGCTGTGTAAGGCTTAGCATTGCTTATTTTTTATTTTATGGACTATCTGCTGTGTGGGATTGATTCATCATTCATTACATATTAGAAATTTGTTTACTGCTCCTGACATCCCCAGTGAACTTTCATTACATTTATTCATGTGTGACTATACTTTATGGGGCACTTGTATTTATATGGGGGTTTCACAACTTTATTAAACTGACACCTCACATCTGGACCTACTACAATACTCTGGTTAACAAATATATGTTATTTAGTAGCTAATTATAAAAAAATGTTTATGTACTGCTTTCACATGTAAAATGCAAATTGGTTACAGTGGAGATTGAACCAACAATGGCTGCTTGCAAAGTGTATGCTCTAACTACTACACTATTGCAGTACTGCTTATGTTGGATGTCTCTTGCTATTTAACTTCTTGTGCTGTTTAAACTGGACTAAGCATAGCTAAGCAATGGGCACACCTGTGCAGCTACGCTTAAACTTTATTGCATGTATAAAAAAATGTATTTGTTGTGTTTATCCCTGATTCCTCTGGGATCCCTGATCCCAGAGGAATGTTTGTCATCACTCTACCTCCTATTCTGAACTAAAGGACCTGACTGGTCTTTAAAGACCCCTTCCATCCTTTACAGCCATTCCAAAGCCTGGCTAAAGGATCTCCTACCCTGTGATCTGTTATTTAAGATCTGTTCCTATCGGACTAGAATCACTCTACCTCCTATTCCGAAGTAAAGGACCTGACTGGTCTTTAAGGACCTCTTCCATCCTTTACAGCCATTCCAAAGCCTGGCTAAAGGTTCTCCTGCCCTGTGATCTGTTATTTAAGATCTGTTCCTATCTGACTAGAAACGTTCTACCCCCTATTCTGAACTAAAGGACCTGACTTGTCTTTAAGGACCCCTTCCATCCTTTACAGCCATTCCAAAGCCTGGCTAAAGGTTCTCCTGCCCTGTGATCTGTTATTTAAGATCTGTTCCTATCGGACTAGAAAGTATGTCACATCCTAATCATGTATCTCTACGTGTATATGCCTACTTTTACAGTGCATAGGTGGTAGACTGTTTCTGTGCATTTCTATCCTGTATCTCGCAGACATAGTACTTAAGCCACTGAGTTCAGAGTGCCAGCAGCCATACCCCTCTCTGTCTGTGTTTCCTACTGGCCTTTTCCCTTACCCCCTGTACGCATTACCTGTCGCTCCCCTTCACTGCTATCTATATTTCTGTTACCTTGTCCCATTCTGTCATTTGCCCACTAGGTGGTACTCCTAGGTAGCCTCAGGCCGCTACCTCTTCACCCCACTTATTCCTAGCCTCTTCCATGGATCTTGTCCCAGACTGCTCCCCAGACTAGCTGCTCTACCTCCTGCTTTGTGTTGCTGCTCTTATTCCTTTCCTTCTACACCCTATAGCTCCATAATTTCTTTTCTATCTTCCCACTCTCTTCTATCCATCTCTGCCTCCAACCTGCTCTTCCAAACTCTACTTGCCCCTGCCCATCTTCACTGCACCTAGAACCTGCTACATCTCTGATTGTCTCTGCTACCTAATACTCTACCTGCTGTAACCCGCTCCGTTTGCCCTGTGGGCTCACTCCACTCCCCTACCCTACCCCCAATTCCCACCCACCCCCAGTGCTGTTAAACTTAAACATAACAAGCCACACCCACTTAATTAATCTTCCTATCACCTTAGACTTCTAATTGAGAACTCCTCCCTTAACTAACTATCTCCAAATCAAACACACCCTTTATTACTAAGGTAAAATTATCCCTCTATACTACCAGACCACACCTTATTTAATTACTTTATCTTACTTTTTGCATTACCTCACAAAACCTTACTTTCTATAATGACCTTCTTACATAACTCTAACCTTAAAAATTATCTTTTTATAACATCTTCATTACTATTCCTAACTTTACCCTACACCCTAACCTTCTATGAGCACTTCTCTCTACTAAATAATAAACATCCCCACCAACAAACTATACCAAACTCACATCTCAGCTCCCTCTCCCATAGCAATATAACCTCCACATCAGTTTACTTACTCGGAAAGTTTCATAGATCTTCTCATATTACCTACTCCCCCAGCAAGTTAAACTCACCCAAGTACTTTAAAAACATAACAACTATACTAAAACATCCTATTCATCTTTTATTAGATGGAGATATTCATCCTAATCCTGGCCCTAATCAACAAATTTATAATAACCAACAAAACATCAATAATCCACAAACACAAGCATCTAATGGAATTTCTACCTCAACACAATTAGGTAACTCTCTCAAAATAGCTCAACTTAACATCTGTATAATTAACAACATACTCAGTCAATTACATGCTCTTCTACAAGTTCAGGCATTTGATATCCTTTGTCTTACAGAAACTTGGTTAAAACCCTCTACTCAAGACCTAGAAATAACCCCACCTGGATACAACATCCTCAGATGTGACCACACTTCCAAAAAGGGTGGTGGTGTAGCTATCTTGTATAAATCAGAACTTCTAGTTTCATCCTATAATGCACCTCTACCTCCTAATACCAATGCCAAAACCCTCACTATTAAACTACAACTTAATAAATCTAAATCTATTTTTATAATCTGTACCTATATCCCACCTGGAAATAACATAACACTAATACTCTTGAAAACATTCTTAGTAGCCTTTCCACCCTACTTCCTCAAGAAACAATCATACTAGGTGACTTTAATATTGACTGGACTACCTGTAGCTCTCCTGATCCAAGCACCCACATTAATCTTTATGGTTTCACCCAACTAATAAACACCCCCACAAGAATTCACAAACCTAATAATAAAGAAACCACTCTTGACTGGATCTTTGTAAATAGTCATCCTGAAACCTATATACCAGGAACACTACCTGATGACATTAGCGACCATGCTTTAACCTATATAATAAGGCAAAAGGCTCATTATCCTACCAATAACACCTTTATAACCTTTCACACAAAAAAAAAATACTTCCAAGCAGATAGCTTTCAAAATGAACTAAAAGCCTGTAACTGGCCACCCCTGAAGCACCTCAAACTAGATGAAGCTGTTTCTTACTTTAATACTAAATTCCTACAAATCCTGGATCTCCATGCCCCCCTTCAATCCTCCAGAGTCAGGACCAAAGCAGCTCCATGGCTCACACAACAAACCAAGGAAAAAATGTTCCTACGAAACAAAATATGGGCCAAATGGAGAGCCACTAAGAGCTCTGCAGACCATCTACTCTTTAAACAGCTAAGAAATACAACCAAAAAGGACATTATCTTAGACAAAAAAATTATTATCTCCACCTTCAACAATCTCATACAAAAAATCCACAAAAGTTCTGGTCAGGCATCAATAAACTTCTCCAACCAGGACATTCTAAAACTCCAGCCCCAACTTCAATTCCTCATGATAATCCTTTGCAAATAGCTGATGCCTTCAATAATTACTTCACTGAAATTATTCAAAATCTTGCAAAGACACTCCCTCCCAGTCCTCCCAACCCTTTACAAAACATAAACAGTCCAGTGCCCTCCTTCCACATACAACCTGTATCAACATCCTTTATCTGCAAATTCCTTCAAAAACTCAAGCCTTGTACCCCTTCTGCTGACCCGCCTGCCAGCTGAATATCTTCAAATAGCTTCCAAAGCCATAGCTTATCCCATATCCATCCTTATAAACCATACCTCACAGAAGGTAGCATCCCATCCATATGGAAAGTCTCCCACATTATCCCTTTACATAAAGGAGGCAACTCCACTGATATCTCCAATTTCCGTCCAATTGCATTACTCTCCCCACTTGCCAAAATAATGGAAAAATGTATACATCATCAACTACTTCATCACCTGCTCGACAATAATTTACTTGCTAACTGCCAGCACGGCTTTAGGCCCTTTCATAGTATATCCACTGCCCTGCTAACTTTTGCTGACTGTATAAACAGAATTTGAAATAATAATTCTCTGTCTTCCGCATTATTTATTGACCTATCAAAAGCCTTTGATATGGTTAACCACGACTTACTAATCAGTGTGCTAAAATCACAATCTTTTGACCCTCAAGCAATACTTTGGTTTATATCCTATCTGAAAAACAGACAGCAAGCAGTGCTTTGGGATAATAATCTATCAACACCCCTCCCCATAAACATTGGAGTCCCACAAGGCTCTATATTAGGCCCTCTTTTATTTTCCATTTTTATTAATGACCTCAATACTGTTTTTCCTCATGCCACCTGTATTCAATATGCAGATGACTCTACTTTAATATGTTCTTCTAATTCATCTATCTCTCTTCAAACTCTTACCCAAACAGTATTTAACACTGTTGAAAATTGGTTTACTGACCATTGCCTCCTCCTTAACCCCAAAAAAACTAAATTGTTACTTTTTGCTCCCACCCAAAAAGCTCCATCTATCCACTTCACAATTACCTCTAACAACGGTACCATTATTTCCCCTGATACTACTACACGTCTCCTGGGCATTACCATAGATAATAACCTCAGCTATGACAATCATATCAACAATACTATACTGATGGTCAATAGAAAACTTGGCTCCTTGTATAGAATTAAACCTTACCTCACACCTCTAGCTACAACCACCATTGCCCAGACCCACCTCACTTTTACCCTTTTCTATGCTTCTGCTATATATACCAATCTATCAAAATCTAATCTAAGTAAGTTCGAAACTAGCTATAATAATATAGCAAGATTTGCCACTGGCACCCCTTTTAGAACCCACCACTGTCACAACCTTAAACAACTCGGGTGGTTTGAACTACAAAACCAGCTGGTATATAATCAACTAGTGATCACACAAAAATTCCTTCATCACCCAAATAATACTCCAATCCTCTCTAACCTAATCTTCCCATATAAAAATCTTGTGACACTTCGTTCAGCTAACAAGTTACTAATCACCAATATCAAATCTAATAACAAAGCTGGAGACTCCTTTTTTACCAACATTGTGGGAAAAATATGAAACAAGCTTCCGATGTCACTCACATCTCTCTCATCTACATCTCTCTACAAAAAATACCTCAAAGAACCTTTGAAAAATTATTGTCTCTGTTCCTGCTCTAAACCTGACTGAACCTCACTTTTCCTATTACTATCTCTTCTTGCCTTATGCCCTCCTTATGGGTTTTGTCCCCACTCTTCCTTCAATCCTAGAAGCTAACTTTATTCCAGCCCTCACTTGTATCATTTGTTCTCTACCTTCATCTCGTGTTCCCCTACTTTGACTAACAAATGGCAACATGAGAACCTCAAGAGTAGCTGTACCTCCTTAAATCTAAAAACCCATGCAAAGACTCTAAACTACTTTTCCTCTTCTTAGACAAACTTTTTATTTAATTTTAACCCATACACTATTAAATTCTCTTATGTAGTAGAACTTTAGTAACATTTACGTATTATATATAGTAATTTTGCTATGTTTGGAGTTTATCTACACATGAAAGGTATTAGTGTAAGTAGTGCATTTTTATTTTGTAATTTCTATTTTTGTAATTTTATTTTGTAATTTCTATTTTGTAATTTTATTATGTTTGGAGCTTATCTCCCTGGGCCTCTACTGAAAATGGACATGTATCCAGCTAGACTAGCCCAGTCAACAAATGTAAAATAAATAAAATTATTTATTTGTACCCTTCAGAATATCCATGCTAATGCTGAACCTGTTATTCTATCAACTTTCTGCTTTGTGGGATGATTGTGTTTGGAGGTGTGCGCTATGTGCTTATGCTACATCTGTTATTCTATCAACTTTTGCCTTAGTAGGGACGATTGTCAATTATGGCTTTGACCAGATTTCTTACCCTGATGGGTTGGGGATGTTACGAACGTTCTCGCTTGGTTTAAATTGCCGAACGGCAATGCTGATGTGCAGGGGGGGGGGTGTATTGTGAGAGCACTGCTCTCAGACACACCCCCTGCACTCATACACAGAACCATGTACATTTTGCAGCATAGCAGCACGCCTTCATGAAGATGCATGGCGTGCTGCCATGCTGCACAGGAACAGTCCATGCCATGCAGGAATAAGCTATTCCTGCATAGAAGTTTACTGATTTCTGGAGTATATCTCTGCTCTGTAATTAATTTTGGCTTTATCTGGAATTATCATGCTAAAACATTGGGAGATAAGGGCTGTGAGAATTCTGCAGAATGTACTAATGTTTTAATTCATACTAGTGCGTACCCTGTTATTCTAATACCTTTGTAAGTTTATAATAACAATGTTTAAAGCTATCTCTTATGTTATGCCTTTATTCTGTGATTGTTTTTGGCTTTGTCTAGAATTGTACTGAAACATTAGGCAGGAGTAGGGGCTATGAGAATGATGTCCAATGTTGAGATGTTTACCTGGTATTTAATATCTATTATAACATCTTTATTAGCTCAGAAGCCCCAGTGTTTTAAAACCTAATCTTATGTCTTATCTGCTGAGAGGTTGGTGGTTGCATGTATGAGCTTTGAGACTGTTTCAGACTGTGCTTGATATTTTAATCTGTCCCTCAAAGCAATTTGATTTTTCTAGAAAACTTTGAGGACTGAAGTAAAGGGAAGGGTGTATGGCTATACCTTACATGCCCCTAGGTAGGGCCCCCAACAAGAAACATGCTGGGGGTCCCCAAAATGCTAGCATCGACCATGCCTGCAGCCATCCATTTATGTCATTCAAAGAATCACTCATCTACATAAAATAACACAACCATCTGTGAAAATTATTATGTCAAAAAGGCTGAGTCTTTAAGTCTGGAAAAGAAGTGTTTCTACCAAATATTGTTTATTGAAGGAAAGACTAGGTACCTTTTGCCCAGAAGTAGACCGGATCCAGACACACACTATATTTTCTTCATTTGCATTCAGCACCTTAGCTGTTTCAGTGCACTATACATTGTGTTTTGTTTAGCTCACAGATATTGCTTTGGGCAAAATCATTTTTCCATTTTATGTTCTGTAAAGGTTTTTGGACAAAGACTTGCATGTCAGCTGCTTTAACCTTCCACATATACTATTCACTGTCAGTATAATAATAATTCTATATACATATCCATATACATATTATACATATAAGTTCAAAAACAAAAATTGCTAAAACTCCTAGAGAACTTCAAAAAGCATTTGGATTGCAATAAAAGTGTTTTTTTTTTTATGGAGTAAGGTCTTCTCTTTTTCATGGTTCCTAGTCCAGAGTTTGTTCTTCATGCTTATTAAATTTGACCTGTGGCTAGATTTACCCATGCTGCTACTTTTTTGGATTTATAATTAGTTCTGATACAATATCATACATAGAAAAAGTTACAGAGTTTTACTTTTTAAAATGGAATGTATGCATAACATCAAACATTCCGAATCTTGAATGGCAACGCATCACCCATAAAAAGGTCAAAACTCAGGTGACTGGTCTTCCTTTACAAGTGTGGACTGAAAATGTAAAGATAGATGTCAATCTCTTAAAACTCAGGATACAGTTATCAGTGAGGAAAATGCAATGAAATCCCTCTTCATGGCCAGGATTCATAAAACATTTTGTAATAATGAAATAAAGTGCTAATGAATGTAACTTACTGCATCACGCTATAGATGGAACAGTGGCTTTATGAGTCATAGAAATTTCAGCTCCATCCCTGTACTATCACTCAGCAAAGTGCAAAGGATTTGTACCTTTTCTTAATATACATTACAGTACAGCGCAGGGCTATGACAAACATTTTGCTATGACTCTGTCACAACATTATCCCCAAATCAGCAGAGCTGCACCATGATCTATTTTTTTTTTGTCTGACATTATGGTAATGGGGCCGCAGCAAGAGAACAGCCCCTGCCATCCACATGGAATATTTACATTTGTTTTATCAATTACTGTTGCAAGAAGAAAGACTTGCAAACTTCATAGAACTTCACTATCTCATGACCCTGTTTCCTGAGCAGTCTCTCTATAGTATCTAACATATGGCTGTGGTTGGTTAAAATGAGCAAGGTTTGCATCACCAGTGTCACTTCACAGTATCACAATGGCTTGAATACTTCATTATTTTTGTAAACTACATGCGAAATAAAAATTAAACTGCATTAATATAAAGCTGATTTTCAGCTAATTAATCTACAGCAGAGTTCCAATGTTACAGGTGTGTAGTAAGATAATAAGTTTATACAACTCTGCTCAGTGGCAGGTGTTTACTTTAAATTAATGTGTTCATATTGTACTAGATATTAATAAGTATAATATTCATATAATGAATACAGCAGTTTCTCATGTGGTCTTTTTGTGGCTTAGAAAACACTGGAACTTTTATTACTGCATATGTTGTAATTTGTATAAGAGTTCGGGGGCTCACAGAAGAGGAAAAGGTGACTTTTAGTTTAAACTGTATAGCTTAAGTGATGTTTCTGAGTTAATCAAAAGTATCTGCTTTTCAGTATTATGGTTCAAAAAACCTTCTGACATATGTTAATTTATTAATACTGTTTACACTTTTATAAATCAAGAAAACTTGATTTTTTTATAAACATAAACATTACTTAACTGCATTTCCTCCTGAATCTTCTTAAAGTGTTTTATCTGACTACGTATGTCCTCATGTACAAATTAACCTTTACAGTTTTCTTCATTCATTCTCATTGCTTAAGCAAGCTGAAATCTGCATAAGCTCAGTGAAGAACATTCCTTGGGGAGGAAAAAAAGATTCTGTGCAAAAACTGGTCAAAATTTACAGAGGGGAAAGCAACAAGGTCTATAGCTCTCTCTCATGGAGGTCTCGGATGTGCTTAAATAATTGTGCCATAGTAAGCATGACTGCAGAAATATATGATATCAGAAGAAGCTTTTTTTATATTCCATCTAAATGTAATTCTCGAAGGAAAAACGCATAATTAAACTACTTAGTATTCTGATACCCAGAAAGCTTCAGGATCTGTTACCAAAAGACAGATTGCTTTCATAAATGCTAGAGAATTATTAAGATGGATTACATATTTGAAAATACCATTATGTAACTGATTCTCTCTCCTGCCCATCCTAAACAGATTAGTAAATACTGATTTTTTTTTCAGATTTCCAGCTTTAATTGCAAACTGAAATATGTTTACTAAAGCTTCTTATTTGGCAAGGATCAGTTTCAGAGTAAGTGCATTATATTTGCTGAGAAGTTAAATATTAAAAATATACCTACACATTATATAATTTGAGACACAAAACAAGCTGAAATTAAAGAAAAAGGGATCACATGAAATCTTCTTGGAATAGTATAATTTGCCCTGATTACCTGAACCTTGACGGCAAGAGACGTGCTTTTTTTTTTTTTTTGCTTACCAGGATTTTGAAAGATTGTTGTGACACTCAAACAACATATTAAAGTAATGTAAATGGTTTCAAAGATAAGATAGATAAGTTAGTGCTATTATTAGTAGTATTGTAGCTACACTGTTGCATTAGTAAAACCTAGCTGAACAGACTGAAATGTATTTAATTGTTTACACATATTAATTATTTTATTTATTTACTATGTGTTGACTGGTTAAGTAGAATAATCTATAAAACATCCATTTCAGTAGCACTGCCGTAACGTTCTTTAAAACAGTGCAGGTTAATAGCAGATAAACCAAAAGAACAATATGACAACCAAAACAAAGACAACCAAAAGAAAAACATGACATTTGAATATAGTCCTTCAGCACCTTTATATACAAAATAATGCTACTAAGTTGTAGATATTTATCTTACCGAGCTTCTGAGCAACAATTAATAATCCTGAAGAGAAACACTTGTACAGTAAACTCTGTATCAATGCATAACAATCATTATATATTCCATTGCACTTTATACAACAGAAAGGTTCTATTCTAGGTCAGAGCCAGAAAGGTTCTCCTATAAGCAGAGCACTTGCTCTGAAGTTATCATCACAGCTATGTTCATATTCATAAGGTTTGTGTATGTATATTTTAAAATATTAGTACAAAGCAAAGAAAAAAAAACACAACTGAAGATAAACAAACATACGGATGAAGAAAATGTGAGGGAAGCATTGACTCAAAAACAAAAAAAACTTGACTTCTGATAGCTGGCAGAAGCTTTAGTGAGAGCAAAACTTAAAGAGAAGGTAACTGAAATGAAAGTGTGTGACTTCCTTTAGCAATTCTGGAATAAACTGCAAAATGGCAAAGCCATAAAGTTACATAATGCAGATTATTGGTATTCAAATTAGTAATATGCAAATAAAATCAGTGTTCATGGGTACATAGGTGTGCAATAGGCTAATGGCCCTGGAGTCTTTACAAGCCTAGCCCATAGGATTACCCTGGCATTGTGCCACCTGACCTTAGTTCCCAGTGCCTCTGTCGAGTAGAGCCACTGGAGTGATCCCTGAGGTGAATTTTCTATTTCTCATCAACTCATCAAGATTTCTCTTGAAGAGGGCCAGTGAGGTGCTCTGCTTGACATGTATGGAAAGTCTATTCCATAGCATGGGCAGTCTCTGGGTTATGAACCTGTCCCCCCAGCATGTTCTGTTGTTTGTGGTAATGAGGTTGAGGTCTCTGGAGAGTGTGGTACAGAGGGATTGGGATTTCTTTAGATGTAGCATTTCTAACATAGCTGGGTCAGACATGGCTTTGTAAGTCAAGTAGAGATTGCCTCTAAATAGGCAATGTGCGACAGAGAATAGTTGGAGTTTTTTGGGTCTGTCCCATAGAGGACAAATTTGTAAGGCCTAGGATCCTCTTTGTGAGGTACTTTTGTGGCCTCTCCAGTTGTTGCAGGTGTCTAGTGAGGTACATGCCAAATGGGGCATTGTACTCGATGATTGGCCTAATTAGGGAAGAGTACAGGGAGACAATGACTTCTTTCTGTATGGATGCAAAACCCTTAGTAATAGTGCGTTCTGTCTTTAATGGACTACCATCGATGTGGTAATTCAGGGGGAACTGGGTTTTTCCCAAGGGGTATGACGACACATTTTTTTGGCAATGAGCTTAAGGCCATGGTTCTGACACCAGTCATTGGTCTCGGTGAGACCTTTCTGTAGGATGTTAGCATCATTTGGGGAGTTAATAATAGCTTCCAACTTGCAATTGTCTGTGAATTTTGTCAGCCAGAGTCCCTTCATGTTGGCCTGGACTTCAGTGAAGTAGATACCAAACAGGAGAGGACTCAGGACCGAACCCTGTGGGACTCCACTTGTGACTGGTCAGCAGTCTGACTTGGAATCAGTTACTTTCACACTGTGGGTTCTGTCTGTGAAATTCAATGAAAATGCTGATACAGTGATAAAATGGAAGAACGTCAGACATATGACACAACAATCCACCGTCAGAGGACCACAATACTCTTTAATACAGCAACAGCAAAGCTTTCAGTTTACCAACCTTCTTCAATGTTTTAAACAACATTTAACATTTTACATCCATTTTAAAAGAGCAGAGTAAGTATAACATGACCACAGCCATCCAATCACATCATACTATTAATTAAAACAAACAATTACATTTATAAAATCTGAACTTGAAAATAAGTATTTAAAAGTAATAATGAGGCTGGTAATATAGAATGTAGAAAACGGAGTGTATTTGTACCTATTACTAACCCCGTTGTCTCTGTTTTCCATGATGTTTGTGAAAAGGAAATTAGATGTTTGTATGATACAAAAGTAAAGCACAACAAATATAATTTAACATATAATGAATATCAAGCTATGAAAGATCTTGAAAATTATATGGATATAATAATAAAGCAGGCTGCCAAGGGGGGAGCGATAGTTTTGATGAAACTCTGTCACATATCGTCTACTCAGAGGCAATCTCTGCTTAACATGCAAGGCCATGTCAAACCCAGAGTTGTTGGACATGCTACACTTAAAGAAATCCCAATCCCTCAGAGCCACACACTCCAGGGATCTAAACCTTGTCATGACAATAAACAAAACATGCTGGAGGGATAGGTTCCTGACCCAGAGACTCTCCAGACTCTGGAATAGACTGTCCATACATGTGAAGCAGAGTGCCTCTTTGGCCCTCTTCAAAAGGAACCTTGACAATTGGATGGGAGAAAGGAAATTCACTCCGGGGATCACGTCAGTCACACTGCTAGACAGGGGTCCAGGGAATTAAATAGTGTGGGAAGAAATAGCCAGGGAATTGTTAGGGCTAGGCTTGTATAGGCCCTAGGGCTGATAGCCTAGTAACAACCTATAAATCTATGAACCTATGAAGACTATATGGAATCAATGTATGCTCTTTTAACTGAAGTTAATGTTTTTAAAAAAGTGACAATGACTGATGTTAAAAGAATTACTGCTGATATGAACATGATAATTTATGATATGCAGTTAAATGCTGAAATTGATTTAGAATTATTTACTTTCCTATCTGTACCAAGCCCACGTATACCACAAATATATATGGGATACCGAAGGTACATAAGTCAGTTGATAGGCCCCCAATGAGACCTATTGTCTCAGGAGAGGGCTGGATCACAGAACCTATGTCAGTATACCTTCAAAAGTATCTTTCACAATATTTAAAATTATGTAATGAAGTGATAAGGGATACTACTGACTTTCTTGAAAAATTAATAATATGGTAGGGTGGTTGAAAAAGAATATATTTTTGTAACATTCGACATAACCTCGCTATTTACCGTGATACCTGTGGGCTCACTCCACTCTCCTACCCTACCCCTAATTCGCACCCACTCCCAGAGGTCCTACACTTAAACCTACCAAACCACACCCCTTCTCCATTCCACCTATCACAACCACATATTCATTAACCAATCTTACCTATTTTCCCTCCATTTTTCTACCACTCCCTATCTCTCCCACCAGACCCTTTTCCCTTATATCTCCACATCTCCTTTACCTCTGTGCCTAAAACAAGACCTTAATATCCACCAGTGCAATTAACAAACTACCCAATCTAGTCCTCCTACATACCTTTCTCATGCTCTCACTTCTTCCTCCTTTAATACTAGCATACCTGCTAACCTCCTATGAACACCCAGTTTATCCAAACCATCCCTACCCTACTAAACAATCTAACTCTTCTATTCTAGCCTCTTACCATTTCAACATTACATCCTCACCTAGCTATCTTCTACCAAAATACCATAGGACAGCCCACATTAGATATGACTTCCCCAATTCCAGAAGACATCCATTTCTTCTAAGTAAATCTACTAACACTAGATATCTAATACTACTCCTCTCCCTAAAAGATGGAGATATTCACCCAAACCCAGGCCCAAACACCTCCACTATCACTCAACTCTTCAACCCAAACCCCTCTGCCATCCCCCTACTTAAAAAAACAACCAATTCACTCTTAATAGCTCACCTAAACACACGTAGCATTAATAACAAAATAACACAACTCCATGCTCTCTTGGAACTCTACTCATTTGATATTATTTGTCTAACAGAGACTTGGCTAAAACCTTCAACTAAAGACAACAAAGTTATCCCACCTGGTTACAATATCTTACGTCTTGACCGAGTAGCCAAGAAAGGTGGTGGAGTAGCTGTCTTATTCAAATCTGTCTTGTAAATAACCACCTTCAACCAGAAACCACCTCAGGACTCTAATGCTGAGATTCTTATTACCAAACTTCAGTTAAACTCAGTCAAATCTATCTACATTATCTGCATCCACATTCCTCCAGGAAATAACATTTCTACCATCAAAAACATCCTGTGTTGGTTATCTCAAAACCTACCCCAAGAAACCATAATCCTAGGTGATTTTAACATAGATTGGAAGTCTTGCAGCAGCAAACACCCTACTAGGCATATTAATCTCTATGGGTTTACTCAAACTATTACCTCCCCTACTAGAATAAACAAGACAAATAAAAAAGAAAGCACCTTAGACTGGATACTCATTAATTACCGACCCCACACATATGAAGCCGGTACCCTCCCTGACGATGTAAGTGACCACTCACTAACCTACATTATCAGGCTCAAAATCAATCCACCCTTTTAACCCATTACTAGAACTATTAGAACCAAGAAAAATTTCAATTTGGTTCTATTCCAGAATGAACTTAAAGCATGTAATTGGTTCCCCTTAAAACACTTTTCTCTCAATGAAGCTGTTGATTACTTTAATGCTAAATTTCTAGCCATTATAAACCACCATGCTCCTACCCGCTCTATTAGAATAAGAACTAAATCTGGTCCTTGGCTCTCTAAAGAAACTAAGCAAAAAATCCACCTCAGAAACAAAATCTGGAATAAATCACGCTTAACTAAAAACCCTATTGATCACCAACACTACAAGCAAATGAGAAATGTGACTAAAAAAGCAATATTGTCCGATAAACAAAACTATTAACTACAGTCTCAACAAACCCAACATAATAATCCACAAAAGTTCTGGGCAAGTATTAAGCAATTACTACAGCCCAGTCAATCTATCACACCCAACCCAGAAGGCACTGACAAGGAGAATCCCAAGCAAACAGCTAATGCCTTTAATACCTTTTTCACCGAAGCAATTCAAACTCTTGCCAGTCAGCTCTCTAGTCATAACACAACTATATCCAATTCTAACTCAAACCCACCACATCCATTCTTCTTCCAACCTGTCCCAACAGCATATATTCTCTCCCTTATCCAAAAACTCAAACCATGCACTCCCTCTGCTGACTTACCACCTGCAGAATACTTACAGTTAGCAGCCAAATCCATAGTTTACCCTATCTCCATACTAATCAATAGAACCATCACTGAGGGATATGTCCCTAAACTCTGGAAAGTTTCCCATATTATTCCCCTTCATAAGGGTGGAAATTCCACTGAACTCTCCAACTATCATCCCATAGCCCTACTCTCTCCCTTATCTAAGATTATGGAAAGGTGTATCCACAAGCAACTGCTTGACCACCTTCTCCATAATAACTTGCTTACCAATACCCAACATGGTTTCAGACCTTTCCATAGCACTACCACTGCCCTCCTTTCCTTTACAGACACCATCAACAAAAACCGTAACCTTAACATGCTTTCCTCTGCACTTTTCTTAGACCTGTCCAAGGCTTTTGACATGGTGAATCACCAAATACTCATACATATTCTTAAATCTCTGTCACTTGACACACTAGCTGTAAAATGGTTCCAGTCCTACTTAAATAACAGACATCAAGCTGTACTCTGGAACTCCACTCTCTCTATCCATATACCTGTTAACATTGGTGTCCCTCAAGGGTCCATACTGGGCCCCCTCCTGTTTACTTTAGTCATCAATGACCTTCACCAAGTAGTTCCCCAAGCTACATGCATACAATACGCAGATGATTCCACACTTATTTGCTCAGCCACATCTGTGTCTGAACTTCACTCCCTGACACAACACACATTTAACTCTGTAGAACAATGGTTTATGCAACGCTGTCTCTTACTTAACCCCCAAAAAAACTAAACTCCTCCTTTTCACACCTACTAGCAAATCCCCCCAAATAGACTTCACTATATCATCTACAAATGGTACACCTATATCCCAAGATCTTACTACCAAACTGCTAGGTATCACCATAGACAACAACCTTAACTTCAACACCCATATCAGCAACACTTTGAAAACTATTAATAAAAAAATAGTCTCTCTTTACAGAATCAACCCCTTCCTCACTCTTGCAACTAGAATAAGTATTGCCCACTCCCACATAATCTCTACCCTTCTCTATGTCTCACCCATATTCACCAATCTCTCAAAAAATAACCTTAAGAAAATAGAACTCTCCTACAACAATATAGCCAGGTTTGCCACAGGTAACCCCTTCAGAACCCACCACTGTATTAATCTAAAGCAACTAGGGTGGCTTGAATTACAACAGCAGCTGAAATTTAATCAACTAGCCATCGTCCATAAGATACTTTATCAACCTGCCAAAACACCCATACTATCTACTCTTATTCACCCCTACCATAACCTGAAATTTCTTAGATCCTCACAAAATCTTCTTGTAAATATCAACAAAGCAAACAATAAGGCCAGTGGCTCTCTCTTCTCTAATACTGTCGGAAAAACCTGGAACCTGCTTCCCTCCAAACTTTCTACACTCCCCTCTATAACTCTTTTTAAAAAGAACCTAATGCTCTTCCTCAAAACACATTGGATGTGCCCATGTACAAACCCTGACTGACCAACTATTTTTTGCTACTTGACTCAACCCTGCTTTTACTTCATCTTAACACCTAATGATCCACTTCTTCATCATAGTATTACTTACTACTGTATCAAAAAAAAATAAATATTGATATGTTTTACTACTAGACGTATTACGTAACTACTATGTCTCTTAACTTTCTTTTTATCAATACTTACTGTACATTATGCTATTTTTCTTTCTGAATACTTATTTGTAACTGTATTTCTACTAAGTTAAGTCTAATACTCTACATTTTTAAGCATTATTAATATGTGACCAGTTAAAGTTTGTTTATCTCCTGTACTGTGAATATATTTGCATTATAAACATGTACTACTTTTGATGAGAAATTATTTTAAACTGTTTGGAGCTTATCTTCCCGGGCCTCTACTGAAAATGGACATATATCCAGCTAGACTAGCCCGGTCAACAAATGTAAAATAAAATAAAATAAATATGGTATCACAGCAATACGTGAATTTTTGATTCATGAGGCAAAGGTAGAAGCAATAGATGTTGAGAAAATGTGTTCTATGTTGAAAACTATATTAACGAAAAAATGTTTTTTTCTTTGATGAAGATCTGTTTTTACAGCTGACAGGTGTAACCATGGTTACGCCCGTGGCTAACACCTATGCCAGTTTGGTGTTACATCTATGGGAGAGGAAGTATATAAATGGTAATGAGAATGTTTTAAATGAGAAGGTAGAATTTTATGTAAGGTTTGTAGTTTAAAATGAATTATTCATTGGATAATATAGTATTTTTGGATGTACAATTAGAAAAAAAGGGGGACACAATTCGGACAAGTATACATAAAAAAGACGTACAAGTTAACAGATATATTCATCGTCAAAGTATGCACCCACCCCATGTTTTTAAAGGAATTATAAAAGCACAGTTATGTAGAGTTAGTAGAATGAATACTGATGAAATAATGTTTCAATATCAAATTAATAATACGATAGAAGAATTTGTTAGTAGTGGATATAATCATAAAGAACTATTAGAAATGGTAGAGAAAATTAATTTAGCTAGAGGTAAAGAAATAATACCAATTTTTGGTCAGGGAAGTGAAATAACAACAAAAATAGTGAGGAAAAACATTAGATATCTAACTACTTATAATATGAGAACAAATGAAGTGCAAAAAATCATAGAAAGGAATTGGATGATTCTTCTAGCCCTACCTGAACTACATAATATAATAGAAGATAAACCACATTTTTCATACAGGAATTTAAAAAAATCTTAAAAAAAATTATGCTACAAAGATTTCAAGAGTTTGACATCTAGTAAAATAGGTCAGAAATATGGGACCTGTAGTTGCTGTACCAATATAGAAAAAGTAGATAGTGAAATTTTTATCCATCCAATATCTGGTCATTTATATAAATTTTCTTGTGTAGCAACCTCTAATAGTGAAAATGTGATTTATTTGGCTACATGTAGAAAATGTAAATCATTTTATGTAGGGAAAACAACAAGAAAATTGAAGAATCGAATTATAGAACATAAATCCGAGATCCGAAGGAAAAATTATAAAATGCACTGAGTAAGCATATTCTGGATAATGGTGCTGATCATACTTTTACCTTTAGAGTAATACATTGTGTGTTTAAAGATGTAAGGGGTGGTGATTTAAATAATCGGCTTGAAAATAAGGAATATGACTGGATAATTAGACTTTATGCTGACAGTAAACCAAGTATAAATAATAAGATTAGCATTAAACCAGTTCTTATAAGAATACAACATGTTTCTTGAGGTTCTATATGATTTTATAAATGTAATTGTTTGTTTTAATTAATAGTATGATGTGATTGGATGGCTATGGTCATGCTGTACTTACTCTGCTGTTTTAAAATGGATGTAAAATGTTAAATGTTGTTTAAAGCACTGAAGAAGGTTGGTAAACCGAAAGCTTTGCTGTTGCTGTATTAAAGAGTATTGTGGTCCTCTGACAGTTCTATCTGTGAGCCAGTTTACAACCCACCTAGTGATATAGGGGTTGATGCCCAGCTTAGTGAGTTTTTCTATGATTCCTGCATGGGTAATGGTATAAAAGGGCTTGGCCAGAACAAAGTAGGCTATATGAACCACTTTGCCTTCATCCACAGCTCTAGTGACTGACTCAAAGAAGTCAACCAAGTTGAGCAGGCATGAACTATCCTTCACAAAACCAAACTGTGTAGGATCCAGAGTTTGGAGATTCCCTATATCCTTGTTTATTAGGTCCATGATGATGTGTTCCATAGCCTTGCATATCAGACTTGTCAGGCTAATGGGGATATAGTTCCCAGGGTCTGTAGTTGCTCCTCTTTTGTGGAGAGGGATGACTGTAGCAGTGAGCCATTCAGTAGGGACAAAGCCTGAGGTGAGGCTGTGATTGAACAGGGAACACAGGTGAGGTTTCAGTTCACTCTGTAGTTCATGTAGAACACAGCCAGGGATATTGTCAGGTCACATAGAAGCTGTATTCTTGGCCTTGGGCAGTGCTGTTTTAGCCCGTGCAGCAGTAATACTGTGTGTCTGACAATCTACTGGTATTGTGATTGATCCTTTGGGGGGAGCGGTAAAGTTGGCACTGAATCTGTCAGCCAGTATATTGGCAATATCTGTTGGCTCTGTATAAAAGGTACCATTGTGCAGTAGCTGAGAGCAAATCTGGATATTGCCATGGAGATTCTTTACATAACTATAGAAGGCCTTGTGGTTGTCTTTGCTATCTGCTGCAAGTTTGTTTTCATAGCTAGCTTTAGAGGATTTGATGAGGGATCTCAACCTTTTGTTGAGGCTGATAAGGGAGTTTTTCCAGTCTTGGGACTTTTCCTTATTCTGCATCAATTTCCTTCTTCTGTTGTAGAGTTTGTTTATGGCAGGGGACCACCAAACTGGCTTCCTTTTTTTTTTTGAGGAGAGCGTCTTGGTTCTGTTGGGTATGGTAAGATCAATGCATTTGTGTACATGTTCATACAGTGCATTGGTATATGATTCGGTGGTCATGCAACTATTCTCTATTTGCATGGGTGCCATGAAGTTAGTCACCTCTGTTTTTAGGAGCCCAAAGTTAGCTTTGGAGAACGTTTTCATGGTGGTTACCTTTGTGTGGGAGGTAGGAGGGATGTGGATTTCCAAGGTGATCTAACCAGGGAGGAGTTGACTATTGGTGTAGAGCAACGGTCACCCATGTTAGTAATGACCAGGTCAAGGATGTTGCTACCTCTAGTGGGGATGAGACCAAGCTGGTCAAGGGCATTGGAATTAATGAATTCCAGGAAGAGTTGGGCAGGTGTGTTGGTACATAAGTAGTTTACCCAGTTAATTAATTTATTTATTTATTTTACATTTGTTAACAGGGCTAGTCCAACTGGATACACGTCCATTTTCAGTAGAGGCCTGGGGAGATAAGCTCCACATTACGTAAATAATACAGATAAGCATAAAAGAAAAAAAGAAGAATTTTCAAATAAGAACTTAATATTGAGAGAAGTGAGTACAGAGTTTATGACAGGAGTACAGTACTATAGAGAAAGAGAGTACAGAGTTTAGCACAGCAGTACAGTACTATCGATACAAAATCTAACACAGAAATACAGTCCTATTAACATAGTAAAGGGTATGATCTTAGTGAGTACAGAGTTTAATACAGCAATATAGTACTATTTACATGGTAAAGGGTATGATATTCAACATACTGTATGTTAGGAATGAAGGCACAGATTTAAAAAGTGAATTCAGGTAGTTTTAAAGTATAACTTAATGCACACGAGAGTTTGTGTATATGCATTTAAAACAGAATGTTATACTCATAGTAAAAAGATAGTTGTCTGTATACAGATGGTAGAGTTTTGCTAATGGCCAAATGAGTATACAAAGATCAAATACAGTGATATTTCCCTGGGAGTAGTAAAGTAAAAAAGGGGGGTTAAGTGATAGATTACTCATTCCACACTATGGGTTTTGGGTGCAAGGTATGCAGTGATGTTGTACTGGGGAGTATCAGTCAGGGTTAGTACAAGGGCAGCCATTGTGTTTTTAGGAAGATTTTTAGTTGCTTTTTGAAGAGTGGTAATGATGACTGAGATGCAAGTATGCTGGGAAGCCTATTCCAAGTCTTCCCCACAGAGTTTGAGAAAAGAGAATCACCTGCTCTGTTGTGGGATTTCTGGATGGTGACCAGTAGTTTATTTGCTGAACGAAGAGTAGTAAGATTAGAGTAGGGAGAGATGAGGCTACTGAGAATAGGAGTATTACTAGAATGGTACAGAATCTTATGCGTAATGGTGAGTTATTGAAACTCTAGCTTATTTTGCATTTCTAGCCATCTTAACTGTTTGAGATTTTGACAATGGTGAGTCCTAAATGGGGAGCCAGTAGCAAAAATGGAGGGGTAGTTGAAGTCGCCCAGTGTGAGAGTGTTAGGTTGGACCGTAATATTCTCCAGGGTGCTTAGGAACATGGAGTATGAGTCTTGGGACATGGTTGGGGACCTATAGCAGGCTACAACCTGAATCGCTGTCTTACCCAATGTTATCTGCACCTGAAGTATCTCAGATGTGTTATGTTGGGCTACCAGTCTGGAGGTGTGCGCATCCTTTATGAATATGGAAACACCACCACCTTTGGAGTTTTGGTCCAAGTTCTTGGGCCAAAAGGTGTCGAATGAGTTACAGCCTGGTAGTGCAGGGGTGCTTTCTGCTGCTTTGAACCAGGTCTCTGTTACACTGTTGCTCAAGAAAAATGCCTTGTGGTGTCAGCTGCTTTTGTGGTGTTGCTCAGTTTGCAAAAAAATAATATCTCAATATTTGAACTGTAGTGTTTTGGTTACTTCAGTCTTGTACCCTCATGGAAAAAAAGAGCAATACAGGTCTTACTTCACCTGTCAGTAGTTGCTCATTTTTCCAAGTTGCAGTAACCTTAGAGGGACGATAAAAATAAAGAAAGTATAGGAGATATCAGGAGAAGAGACCTTGCCACTCTGCAAAAAAATTTATTTTTTAAACATTGTTTTATCTACCCAAAAGCTGGTGTATATGTTACAAGTATTTGTGTACGCAAGCTGTCAGGTGCATGATATACATACCAGATGTTTTCAAAACATCTGACCTTGTAAGACAAAGCAGTCTCACAATAAAGGATGGAGAACATCAAGAAAAACTATCACAGAAATCGGTTGAGTGTCATATTCCAATGAATAACTATGTTAACTTTTCAAGCTGAATGCTTTCATATCACTTTTTGGTAAAAAAAAAAAAATAAATAAATAAAAATATGGAGAGGGATGGAAACAGAAAGCAACACTTTCCAGCTGTCATGTCATGGTGTTTAAGAAACAGCATACAGAGTCAGCATTTGTGGTCTAACCTCATCAAGTCTAGGTTGAATCTGAAATATCTAAAATTCTGTGACTACATAAAGTAATCCATGTAGCTCATTAGCATTTATATATTCTTCATCTAACACCCCATTTTTTCACAATTAAAAAATGATGCATTTTTACTATGTATATTGATGATGTATTATGGGTTGTTACATTGATAATTTTTAAAATTAACCTTAACACTTCACTAAGCATGCTATGTTATTTTCAGCAAATATAAAGCTGTTGCATATCCAGAGCACAATGGAACTGGCAATAAATGCATGTAATTAATACTAGATGTGTACAAGTATATCCAAACAATATTTTTAACAAACAGCTAAGGAACTTATTCTTATTCTGACATAGTAATAGACCAGGAATAAGTATGCAAATTCAGGTTATAAAAACAAAGTGAAGGATGATACATACCTCCCAAGTGTACCTTATTATGAGGAACGTACCTAATTTTGGGGTCTTAAAAAGTTCATGTTCCTCGACGTTCCTGAAAGTTCCACATTGAAAGACTCTGTCGCACATTCAGTGTTAGGAATGTTTTAAGTGAAATCCATTGTAAATAGAAATCATATTAATTCATTAAAAGATCTTCTTTACATGTAAAACCAGCATATTTTAACCATCCTATGACCTTCCTAGTAAAAGTTGTTAGTAAGCTATTAGTATGTGTTCCACATTTTGTCCATTTGTTCCACATTATGAGGGCTAGTGTTCCTCATTTTGGACATGGAAGGTTGAGAGCTATGAGGATGAAGACTATAAGCTATTATTAGCTTATTTTGTGTCTATAAGCAAATCGTTTAATTAGACAGTGCTCCTGGGATGATGTTTATCCACAGATATTTTCACTTTAAATTACCAGATTTTTCAAAATACTTTCATTTCTAGACACCACTTGGACTAAATGGAGCTCAAAAACAAACTTTATTTAAAATAACAAAAATGACTTGGTGCCTCAGCAAATGCTTTCTCAGCATCGCATATAACCCGATGTTTTTTAAAACATAGAATCCACTGCATCACAACATATCAGCAAGCAGAACAGACTATTTCCAACTAATATTAAATTTAACTCTATTAACAAAAACAAATAATTCAGAAAAACGCATAACAAACATTTCAAGTAGGTCATGATTAAGACTGCAATAAAAAGCATCATATTTAAATATAAACTAGGCTTCCTTTTATAATAAAACTTCATAGATATTCACATATAATATACAGTATAAACATTTTGATAAAGTACTGTTTGAAGCATGTTGCACTTCAAAATATTTTGATGCAGGGCCATATTATTAATGGTCAAAGATGCAAAGATGTGTTCCAGTTGGGATTTTGTATTGTTATCCTAAGTTAGTGGTGTATGTATATATAAGTAAGTGTAGATATTTATATATATATCTATATATCTATATATATATATATATATATATATATATATATATATATATATATATATATATATATATATATATATATATATATACATATATATATATATATGTGTGTGTGTGTACATATATGTGTGTGTGTGTATAATCAGTGTGATTTGTGTTAATTAGGACAAACTATACGACTGTTAGTGAATCTGTTTTAAAACATCTAACAATCTGCACTCAAACTGGAACCTTAGTTTGAGAGACAGCCTTACAGAACTATCAGAAATATATAGAGCTGACTATATTTTTCTGTATTATTCTGTATTATAGAGCTAAATTGTTTGCTTAGATATCTGTTATCTTACTGCTCTGCAAATATATAGAGAACAGTATATATTTTTTCGCTGTATAATTTGCACATTCCTCACATCTGTGTTGAAACTGTTTTTCCCCACCCTCCCTCATTTCCTGCCTTGTCTTCGGCTATATAATTGAGCGAGTGTTCTGTGTCCTGTCAATTAACAATCTGCATTCAAACTGGAACCTTAGTTAGAGAGACAGCCTTACAGAACTATCTGCAAATATATAGAGCTGAGTATATTTTTCAGTATTATGCTATACTATAAAACTAAATTGTTTGCTTAGATATCTGTTATCTTACTGCTCTGCAAATATATAGAGAACAGTATATATTTTTTGGCTTTATAATTTGCACATTCCTCACATGTGTGTTGAAACTGTTCCCCCCCCCTCATTTCCTGCCTTGTCTTCAGATATATAATTGAGCTAGTGTTGTGTGTCCTGTTAATTAACAATCTGCATTCAAACTGGAACCTTAGTTTGAGAGACAGCCTTACAGAACTATCTGCAAATATATAGAGCTGAGTATATTTTTCTGTATTATTCTGTATTATAGAGGTAAATTGTTTGCTTAGATATCTGTTATCTTACTGCACTGCAAATATATAGAGAACAGTATATAGGTTTTGGTTTATAATTTGCACGTTCCTCACAACTGTGTTGAAACTGTTTTTTCCCACCATCCCTCATTTCCTGCCTTGTCTTCGGCTATATAATTGAGCGAGTGTTCTGTGTCCTGTCAATTAACAATCTGCATTCAAACTGGGAACTTAGTTTGAGAGACAGCCTACAGAACTGTTTTTCCCCACCCCCACTCATTTCCTGCCTTGTCTTCAGCTATATAATTGAGCTAGTGTTGTGTGTCTTGTTAATTAACAATCTGCATTCAAATGGGAACCTTTGTTTGGGAGACAGCCTTACAGAATTATCTGCAAATATATAGAGCTGAGTATATTTTTCAGTATTATTCTGTATTATAGAGCTAAATTGTTTGCTTAGATATCTGTTATCTTACTGCTCTGCAAATATATAGAGAAAAGTATATATTTTTTGGCTTTATAATTTGCACATTCCTCACATCTGTGTTGAAACTGTTTTTCCCCACCCCCCATAATTTCCTGCCTTGTCTTCAGCTATATAATTGAGCTAGTGTTGTGTGTCCTGTTAATTAACAATCTGCATTCAAACTGGAACCTTAGTTTGAGAGACATCCTTACAGAACTGTCTGCAAATATATAGAGCTGAGTATATTTTTCTGTATTATTCTGTATTATAGAGCTAAATAGTTTGCTTAGATATCTGTTATCTTACTGCTCTGCAAATGTATAGAGAACAGTACAGATTTTTTGGCTTTATAATTTGCACATTCCTCACATCTGTGTTGAAACTGTTTTTCCCCACCCCCTCATTTCCTGCCTTGTCATCGGCTATATAATTGAGCTAGTGTTCTGTGTCCTGTCAATTAACAATCTGCATTCAAACTGGAAACTTAATTTGAGAGACAGCCTTACAGAACAATCTGCAAATATATAGAGCTGAGTATATTTTTCTGTATTATTCTGTATTATAGAGCAAAATTATTTGCTTAGATATCTGTTATCTTACTGCTCTGCAAATATATAGAGAACAGTATATATTTTTTGGCTTTATAATTTGCACATTCCTCACATCTGTGTTAAAACTGTTTTTCCCCACCCCCCCTCATTTCCTGCCTGTTCTTCAGCTATATAATTGAGCTAGTGTTGTGTGTCCTGTTAATTAACAATCTGCATTCAAACTGGAACCTTGGTTTGAGAGACAGCCTTACAGAATTATCTGCAAATATATAGAGCTGAGTATATTTTTCTGTATTATTCTGTATTATAGAGCTAAATTGTTTGCTTAGATATCTGTTATCTTACAGCTCTGCAAATATATAGAGAACAGTATATATTTTTTGGCTTTATAATTTTCACATTCCTCACATCTGTGTTGAAACTGTTTTTCCCCACCCCCCCTCATTTCCTGCCTTGTCTTCAGCTATATAATTGAGCAAGTGTTGTGTGTCCTGTTAATTAACAATCTGCATTCAAAATGGAACCTAAGTTTGAGAGACAGCCTTACAGAACTATCTGAAAATATATAGAGCTAAGTATATTTTTCTGTATTATTTTGTATTATAGAGCTAAATTGTTTGCTTATATATCTGTTATCTTACTGCTCTGGAAATATATAGAGAACAATATATATTTTTTGGCTTTATAATTTGAACATTCCTCACATCTGTGTTGAAACTGTTCCCCCCCCCATTTCCTGCCTTGTCTTCAGCTATATAATTGAGCTAGTGTTGTGTGTCCTGTTAATTAACATTCTGCATTCAAACTGGAACCTTAGTTTGAGAGACAGCCATAGAGAACTATCTGCAAATATATAGAGCTGAGTATATTTTTCTGCATTATTCTGTATTATAGAGCTAACTTGTTTGCTTAGATATCTGTTATCTTACTGTTCTGCAAATATATTGAGAACAGTATATATTTTTTGGCTTTATAATTTGCACATTCCTCACATCTGTGTTGAAACTGTTTTTCCCCACCCCCTCATTTCCTGCCTTGTCTTCAGCTATATAATTGAGCTAGTGTTGTGTGTCCTGTTACTTAACATTCTGCATTCAAACTGGAACCTTAGCTTGAGAAACAGCCTTACAGAACTATCTGCAAATATATAGAGAGCTGAGTTTATTTTTCTGTATTTTTCTGTATTATAGAGCCTAATTGTTTGCTTAGATATCTGTTATCTTACTGCTCTGCAAATATATAGAGAACAGTATATATTTTTTGGCCTTATAATTTGCACATTCCTCACATCTGTGTTGAAACTGTTTTTCAACACCCGCTCTCATTTCCTGCCTTGTCTTCAGCTATATAATTGAGCTAGTGTTGTGTGTCCTGTTAAATTAACAATCTGCATTCAAACTGGAACCGTAGTTTGAGAGACAGCATTACAGAACTATCTGCAAATATATAGAGCTGAGTATATTTTTCTGTATTATTCTGTGTTATAGAGGTAAATTGTTTGCTTAGATATCTGTTATCTTACTGCACTGCAAATATATAGTGAACAGTATATATTTTTGGCTTTATAATTTGCACATTCCTCACAACTGTGTTGAAACTGTTTTTCCCCACCCCTACTCATTTCCTGCCTTGTCTTCAGCTATATAATTGAGCTAGTGTTGTGTGTCCTGTTAATTAACAATCTGCATTCAAACAGGAACCTTTGTTTGAGAGACAGCCTTACAGAATTATCTGCAAATATATAGAGCTGAGTATATTTTTCTGTATTATTCTGTATTATAGAGCTAAATTGTTTGCTTAGATATCTGTTATCTTACTGCTTTGCAAATATATAGAGAACAGTATATATTTTTTTGGCTTTATAATTTGCACATTCCTCACATCTGTGTTAAAACTGTTTTTCCTCACCCCCCTCATTTCCTGCCTGTTCTTCAGCTATATAATTGAGCTACTGTTGTGTGTCCTGTTAATTAACAATCTGCATTCAAACTTGAACCTTAGTTTGAGAGACAGCCTTACAGAATTATCTGCAAATATATAGAGCTGAGTATATTTTTCTGTATTATTCTGCATTATAGAGCTAAATTGTTTGCTTAGATATCTGTTATCTTACAGCTCTGCAAATATATAGAGAACAGTATATATTTTTTGGCGTTATAATTTGCACATTCCTCACATCTGTGTTGAAACTTTTTTTCCCCACCCCCCCCATAATTTCCTGCCTTGTCTTCAGCTATATAATTGAGCTAGTGTTGTGTGTCCTGTTAATTAACAATCTGCATTCAAACTGGAACCTTAGTTTGAGAGACAGCCTTACAGAACAATCTGCAAATATATAGAGCTGAGTATATGTTTCTGTATTATTCTGTATTATAGAGCTAAATTGTTTGATTAGATATCTGTTATCTTACTGCTCTGCAAATATATAGAGAGCAGTATATATTTTTTGGCTTTATAATTTGCACATTCCTCACGTGTGTTGAAACTGCCCCCCCCTCATTTCCTGTCTTGTTTCAGCTATATAATTGAGCTAGTGTTGTGTGTCCTGTTAATTAACAATCTGCATTCAAACTAGAACTTTAGTTTGAGAGACAGCCTTACAGAACTATCTGCAAATATATAGAGCTGAATATATTTTTCTGCATTATTCTGAATTATAGAGCTAAATTGTTTGCTTAGATATCTGTTATCTTACTGCTCTGCAAATATATAGAGAACAGTATATATTTTATGGCTTTATAATTTGCACATTCCTCACATCTGTGTTGAAACTGTTTTTCCCCACCCCCACTCATTTCCTGCCTTGTCTTCAGCTATATAATTGAGCTAGTGTTGTGTGTCCTGTTATTTAACAATCTGCATTCAAACCTGGAACCTTAGTTTGAGAGACAGACTTACAGAATTATCTGCAAATATATAGAGCTAAGTATATTTTTCTGTATTATTCTGTATTATAGAGCTAAATTGCTTGCTTGGATATCTGTTATCTTACTGTTCTGCAAATATATAGAGAAAAGTATATATTTTTTGGCTTTATAATTTGCACATTCCTCACATCTGTGTTGAAACTGTTTTTCCCCACCCCCGCTCTCATTTCCTGCATTGTCTTCATCTATATAATTCAGCTAGTGTTGTGTGTCCTGTTTATTAACAATCTGCATTCAAACTGGAACCTTTGTTTGAGAGACAGCCTTACAGAACTATCTGCAAATATATAGAGCTGAGTATATTTTTTCTGTATTATTCTGTATTATAGAGCTAAATTGTTTGCTTAGATATCTGTTATCTTACTGCTCTGCAAATGTATAGAGAACAGTATATATATTTTAGCTTTATAATTTGCACATTCCTCACATCTGTGTTGAAACTGTTCCCCCCCCCATTTCCTGCCTTGTCTTCAGCTATATAATTGAGCTAGTGTTGTGTGTCCTGTTAATTAACAATCTGCATCCAAACTGGAACCTTAGTTTGAGAGACAGCCTTACTGAACTATCTGCAAATATGTAGAGCTGTGTATATTTTTCTGTATTATTCTGTATTATAGAGCTAAATTGTTTGCTTAGATATTTGTTATCTTACTGTTCTGCAAATATATAGAGAACAGTATATATTTTTTGGCTTTATTATTTGCACATTCCTCACATCTGTGTTGAAACTGCCCCCCCCTCATTTCTTGCCTTGTCTTCAGCTATATAATTGAGCTAGTGTTGTGTGTCCTGTTAATTAACAATCTGCATTCAAACTGGAACCTTAGTTTGAGAGACAGCTTACAGAACTATCTGCAAATATATAGAGCTGAGTATATTTTTCTGTATTATTCTGTATTATAGAGCTAAATTGTTTGCTTAGATATCTGTTATCTTACTGCTCTGCAAATATATAGAACAGTATACATTTTTTGGCTTTATAATTTGTACATTCCTCACATCTGTGTTGAAACTGTATTTCCCCACCCCCCTCATTTCCTGCCTTGTCTTCAGCTATATAATTGAGCTAGTGTTGTGTGTCCTGTTAATTAACAATCTGCATTCAAAATGGAACCTTAGTTTGAGATACAGCCTTACAGAACTGTCTGAAAATATATAGAGCTGAGTATATTTTTCTGTATTATTCTGTATTATAGAGCTAAATTGTTTGCTTATATATCTGTTATCTTACTGCTCTGGAAATATATAGAGAACAGTATATATTTTTTGCCTTTATAATTTGCACATTCCTCATATCTGTGTTGAAACTGTCCCCCCCCCCTCATTTCCTGCCTTGTCTTCAGCTATATAATTGAGCTAGTGGTGTGTGTCCTGTTAATTAACATTCTGTATTCAAACTGGAACCTTAGTTTGAGAGACAGCCATACAGAACTATCTGCAAATATATAGAGCTGAGTATATTTTTCTGTATTAGTCTGTATTATAGAGCTAACTTGTTTGCTTAGATATCTGTTATCTTACTGCTCTGCAAATATATAGAGAACATTATATATATTTTGGCTTTATAATTTGCACATTCCTCACATCTTTGTTTAAACTGTTTTTCCCCACCCCTCCCCCCTCATTTCCTGCCTTGTCTTCAGCTATATAATTGAGCAAGTGTTGTGTGTCCTGTTAATTAACAACCTGCATTCAACCTTGAACCTTAGTTTGAGAGACAGCCTTACAGAACTATCTGCAAATATATAGAGCTGAGTATATTTTTTCTGTATTATTCTGTATTATGGAGCTAAATTGTTTGCTTAGATATCTGTTATCTTACTGCTCTGCAAATATATAGAGAACAGTATATATTTTTTGGCTTTATAATTTGCACATTCCTCACATCTGTGCTGAAACTGTTTTTCCCCACCCCCCTCATTTCCTTCCTTGTCTTCAGCTATATAATTGAGCTAGTGTTGTGTGTCCTGTTAATTAGCAATCTGCATTCAAACTGGAACCTTAGTTTGAGAGACAGCCTTACAGAACTGTCTGCAAATATATAGAGCTGAGTATATTTTTCTGTATTATTCTGTATTATAGAGCTAAATTGTTTGCTTAGATATCTGTTATCTTACTGCTCTGCAAATATATAGAGAACAGTATATATTTTTTGGCTTTATAATTTGCACATTCCTCACATCTGTGTTGAAACTGTGTTTCCCCACCATCCCTCATTTCCTGCATTGTCTTCAGCTATATAGTTGAGCTAGTGCTGTGTGTCCTGTTAATTAACAATCTGCATTCAAACTGTAAACTTAGTTTGAGAGACAGCCTTACAGAGCTATCTGCACATATATAGAGCTGAGTATATTTTTCTGTATTATTCTGTATTATAGAGCTAAATTGTTTGCTTAGATATCTGTTATCTTACTGCTCTGAATATATATAGAGAACAGTATTTATTTTTTGGCTTTATAATTTGCACATTCCTCACATCTGTGTTGAAATTGTTTTTCCCCACCCCCTCTCATTTCTTGCCTTGTCTTCAGCTACATAATTGAGCTAGTGTTGTGTGTCCTGTTAATTAACAATCTGCATTCAAACTGGAACCTTAGTTTGAGAGACAGCCTTAGAGAACTATCTGCAAATATATAGAGCTGAGTATATTTTTCTGTATTATTCTGTGTTATAGAGCTACATTGTTTGCTTAGATATCTGTTATCTTACTGCTCTGCAAATATATAGAGAACGGTATATATTTTTTGGCTTTATAATTTGCACATTCCTCACATCTGTGTTGAAACTGTTTTTCCCCACCCCCCCTCTTTTCCTGCCTTGTCTTCAGCTATATAATTGAGCTAGTGCTGTGTGTCCTCTTAATTAACAATCTGCATTCAAACTGGAACCTTAGTTTGAGACAGCCTTACAGAACTATCTGCAAATATATAGAGCTTAGTATATTTTTCTGTATTATTCTGTATTATAGAGCTAAATTGTTTGCTTAGATATCTGTTATCTTACTGCTCTGCAAATATATAGAGAACAGTGTATATTTTTTGGCTTTATAATTTGCACATTCCTCACATCTGTGTTGAAACTGTTTTTCCCCACCCCCCCTCATTTCCTGCCTTGTCTTCAGCTATATAATTGAGCTAGTGTTGTGTGTCCCGTTAATTAACAATCTGCATTCAAACTGGAACCTTAGTTTGAGAGTCAGCCTTACAGAACTATCTGCAAATATATAGAGCTGAGTATATTTTTCTGTATTATTCTGTATTATACAGCTAAATTGTTTGCTTAGATATCTGTTATCTTACTGCTCTTCAAATATATAGAACAGTATATATTTTTTGGCTTTATAATTTGCACATTCCTCACATCTGTGTTGAAGTTGTTCCCCCCCCCTCATTTCCTGCCTTGTCTTCAGCTATATAATTGAGCTAGTGTTGTGTGTCCTGTTAATTAACAATCTGCAGTCAAACTGGAACCTTAGTTTGAGAGACAGCCTTACAGAACTATCTGCAAATATATAAAGCTGAGTATATTTTTCTGTATTATTCTGTATTATAGAGCTAAATTGTTTGCTTAGATATCTGTTATCTTACTGCTCTGCAAATATATAGAGAACAGTATATATTTTTTGGCTTTATAATTTGCACATTCCTCGCATCTGTGTTGAAACTGCCCCCCCCCCCAGTTCTTGGTTGTAGTTTAAATTTGGTGGCTTTTGCAGTGCCCGCCCCACTGTAGATTTGATCTAAGACACTCCCCCAGGCCCATCTCTTTACCGCATTCTACCTAATAAACCCTTTCTGCACTTGCTTTTAGTCCTTTTTAATTTAATTACATTTTTTCAAACTGTGTGTGAACTAATATTGCTACATATTCAAGTGTGCCAGCTTGCACTGCTTGAGAATTGTATTTACTACTGCTTTTGCTACTTTTCTGAAAAAAAAAAATTAATCTGCTTTTACTGTACTTGTGTTTCTTCCTACTTTATTTTGCTTTTGCATCATCATAAAAGTACTAAATTGTATTTATTACTGCTTGGTGTAACTCATTCTAAGCCTTTTAGTTTAAACACTTGGGCTTCAGACCAGTTGTTTTACATTAAGGGGGTTTGTGGTCTGCACTGTAGTGGCAGAACAGGTAGCCTACATCCTTCTAAGTTGGGAACTGCTGATTGAGGGCTCAGTGTCTGTTATTCTAAAAGTGTATTGATTCTGGTTTAAGCACTCGGGCTTTCAAACCAGTTATTTTACATTAAGAGGGTTTGTGGTCTGCACTCTTGTGGGAGGAGAGGCTGGACTCTGCCCTTCTGAGCTGGGAATTTCTGGTTAAAGGCTTATAGTGCATGCATATCTGAACCGCTTCTTACTGAAATTTGTACAACTTGTTTGCTGTTGCATAGACTAGATCCAGGCCTGCTGAATATAGCTTTGTTTGCATAACTTGAGCACTAATCCAGGAATTCTTTAAAGTATTCAATTGTATTTATTACTACTTGGTAGTAACTTGATTAAAGTGTAGCTATCATTTTAAGTCTTTTGGATTAAGCACTTGGGCTTCAGACCAGTTGTTTTACATTAGGAAAGTTTGTGGCATGCACTGTGGTGGCAGGATAGGTAGCTTTCATCCTTCTAAGTTGGGAACTGCTGATTGAGAGCTCAGTGTCTGTTATTCTTAAAGTGTATTAGTTCTGGTTTATGCACTTGGGCTTCAGGCCAGTTATTTTACATTAAGAAGGTTCGTGGTCTGCACTCTTCTGGGAGGAGAGGCTGGACTTTGCCCTTCTGAGCTGGGAATTTCTGGTTAAAGGTTTATAGTGCCTGCATATTTGCACTGTTTCTTACTGAAATTGGTATACCTTGTTTTGCTGTAGGATAGACTAGATCTAGGCCTGCTGAATCTAGCTTTGTTTGTATGCTTGTTGTTTGTTTGCTTATTTCCATGGAATGCTAATTCCACCTAAAATGCGGCTTCTCAATGCTTCTTTGGATCCCTAGTGATATCTGCATTGCTTACTGTACTTATTTCCTTGTTTCACTTGAAAGAAAGTTACTGTTTGTCATTTTTGCATTTAAGTTACCTATAACACATTGCACTTAAGTTACCTGGCACTTGCTCACTAAAGCAATTATATAAGTCAGCACTAAAAATTAAAAGCACTACACCCTCACTCCCCATTGGTCCTTGTTTTCAATTATAAAGGAATTCACAATATTATTCTAGCATGTCCAAAGGTCAGTTGTCAATCTCCTCTCTGGTCCAGCTGGTGAATCTGGGAATCTTGAGGCAATGTTACAACTGCCTCATGTACACAGACAACCCTCTCCTCCTTCCAACAAATTCCAACACATGTGAGAGATGCAACCATATAGCCAAACTGGAAGCTAAGCTCTCTCAACTCAGTACTGGCATAACCAGTCAGGAGGAGAAGGAAACCACACTCACTACAATTCCACTCTCACATAGACCTACCACGACAGCAAACCAAACACATAATCACACAAAAACATACTCAGAGGCTCTAAATAAAGATCTGCCTAAGCAGCAGAGACCTCCAAAGCAGACACCTAAGCAACCGCTACCCAAAACAAAACACATGCAACACATATCTCACAAAGCCAGTGTGCCAAACAGTCACAGCCCTTAAGGCTAAACAACACACCTGAGCACTTGTAATAGGTGACTCTATCATCAGGCACATTGATGTCCTGCTTACCAGGCTGAACAAGGAGAAGGTCATGGTGAGCAGCCTGTCAGGCGCTAGGATGCGCCACATAACACAAGCACTCAGGTCAGTCCAAGGCAAGTACAAATATGATTCAGTCATTGTCCATGCTGGTGTGAATGACCTGAGAAGTACCTCCCTGGACTACATGAAAAGAGACATAGAGGAGCTCTCTGAGCATGTAGCCCAGGCTGGTATGACCCTGACCTTGAGTAGCATCTTACCCTCACCAAGAATGATGCCACAATATGAAGACAAGATGATCAATTTCAACAATTGGCTTAAGTACTGGTGTCATTCAAAGGGGATCCAATGCCTGTCAGCCTGGGATGATATGCTCGACAAGCCACAATGCTTCGTTAGGGACGGCTTGCACCTGTCACCCCTGGGCTTTTGGATATTGGCAAAGACTCTTGCTACCCCCATAGTGCCTTTTTTAGGCAAGGCTCAAAAGACAAACCCACCTCCATAGGTATCACAAGGGATAAGAAACTAAGAGTAATGCTACTCAACGCCAGAAGTCTAAACCTCAAGATGCATGCACTCAAAACTCTCCTTAGCATGGAAAACATCGATATCTGTGCAGTAACAGAAACCTGGTTCAGGGCTCCCGAGAGTACCCCAGCACTACCAGGTTATACCTCATACCATGCTTTTTGGCCCCAAAACTTGGACCGAACCACAAAAGAAGGGGGAGTATCAATATTCATCAAAGATACCCACACCTCCAGGTTGGTGGCAAAGCACAAAGCATCAGGGGCTATCCATGTGCAACTAACAGTGGGTAAAACTGCCTTCCAGTTTATAGCCTGCTACAGACCACCCTCCCAAACCCAGGAACCCCACTCGGCCTTCATGAAAACACTGGAAAATATGAAGGTCTCTCCAAACACCATTATATTTGGCGACTTCAACTACCCAAACATAGACTGGGAGCATTACTCTAGCTCCAACACCCTAGCCCAAAGGTTCCTAGAATTCATAAACTCAAATGCTATGGAACAACTTGTTACCACTCCCACAAGAGGGAAAAACATACTGGACCTGATCATCACCAACATGGGGACTCTATGCTCCAGTCCAGAATTGTATCCCTCACTGGTAAGATCAGACCATAAACTGATCTCACTGGATATTCACATCCCGACCCCACCCCCTGCCCAGAAAACCACAGTGAAAAACTTCTCTAAAGCAAATTTCACACTCCTCAAAACCGAGGTGGAATCCTTCAAAGCCCCCGGGCCTGTGGAAAATACGGCCCAGATTGCAGAATCCTTTATAAATGCATTCTATGAACACCTTCAGGAATGCATGGATCATGCAATCCCAAATAAAACCAAGACCCAATCCTCCAAAGGTAGACGTCCTGTCTGGTGGACCCCAGCCATAAACAAACTATACAATAGAAGGAGGAAGCTACTACATGATAGACCAAAATCCCAAAAAGGGAAGGCATCTCTGATCCGTATTAGCAAAAAACTAAGGGCACTCATAAAATCATCTAAGGCCAGCTTCGAGAGAAAAATTGCACAGGAAACTAAGGATAATCACAAGGCTTTCTTTAGTTATGTTAGGAACCTGGGTGGGAATTCCCAGATATTCTCAGAATTAGTCCAAAATGACAAAAAATACACCGAACCCACAGACACTGCCAACATCCTGGCTGACAGGTTCAGTGCAAACTCCCCCCCCCCCACCAAATGGGCAAATATCTATCCCAGCAGAGTTCTGCCCCCCTGACATCTTGGATGCTCAGGTAAGAGCCGCCCTCTCCAAAGCAAAAAACACAGCATCAATGGGACCAGATGGTGTCCCGGGCTGCGTCCTACATGAACTCCAAGAAGAGCTAAACCCAAACATAAAACTACTGTTCAATCTCAGCCTTACTACAGGATATGTACCCAAAGAGTGGCATACAGCAACAGTGGTCCCTCTCCACAAAGGTGGTGCCTCAACGGACCCTGGAAACTATCGCCCCATAAGCCTGACTAGATTGGTCTGTAAAGCTATGGAAAGGATCATCATGGACCTCATAAATAAAGATATTGGGGACCTACAGACACTGGATCCTACCGAGTTCGGCTTTGTTAAGGGCAGATCCTGCCTCTTAAACCTGGTCGGCTTCTTTGAAACAGTCACCAAGGCTATTGACGAAGGGAAGGTGGTCCACACAGCCTACCTGGACCTCGCAAAAGCCTCCAATACAATACCCCACTCGGGCATTATAGATAAGCTCACCAGCTTAAATATAAAGCCCTATGTCACTAGATGGGTTGCAAACTGGCTCAAGGACAGAACCCACATGGTTAGAATTGCTGGAGCCATGTCAGACTCCAAACCAGTTACAAGTGGCATCCCACAAGGCTCAGTCCTGGGACCTCTCTTGTTCGGTATATATTTCTCGGAGGTACAGGCCAACACAGAAGGACTGTGGCTGACCAAGTTCGCAGATGACTGCAAACTGGGCGCCATAATCGACTCTCCAGCTGACACAAGCATCCTCCAAAAGGGCCTCATAGAAACAGACAACTGGTGCCAGAGCCATGGCCTCAAGCTAAATGCCAAAAGTGTATAGTCATCCCCTTTGTCAAAAACAAAGTGCCCACAAATTACCACATAGGTGGTAATCCATTAAGTACAGAAGAAGTAATTAGGGACATGGGGACCCAAGTTGATAGCAATCTCTCATTTGACAACCACGTGGCCAAAGTGGTTAGAAAAACATTTTATATAGCCCACCTAATCATGAAGGGATTCACATCTAGATTAGGGGAGGTCATCGTGCCTCTTTACTCATCCCTCATCAGGCCCATAATCAAGTACAATGCCCCTTTTGGGATGTACCTTACCAAACACCTGCAGCAACTGGAAAGACCCCAAAAGTACCTCACCAAGAGGATCAAAGGGTTCAAACAGATGCCATATGCTGCTCGGTTAAAGAAACTCCAGCTCTACTCTGTAGCATACCACCTGCTCAGAGGTGACCTGTGCCTGACGTATAAAGCCATGTCCAACCCGGATTTAATGGACATGCTGCACCTCAAAAAATCCAAATCCTATTGAGCTACACACTCTAGAGACTTGAACCTCAGCACTGAAATAAATAGGACATGCTGGAGGGACAGATTCATAACCCAGAGGCTCCCTTCACTCTGGAATAAAATCCCAGTCCAGGTTAGGCAGAGTCCCTTATTGACTCTCTTCAAGAGGAATCTTGATGAGTGGATGGGAGATCGTAGGTTTGCCCTGGGTATCACTTCTGTGTCACTGTTAGACAGAGGCACAGTATACTAACCTCGAAAAAGGGCATAGCAAAATTAATTTAAAATGGGTGACGAAAGCCAAACATACTCTGGCTAGGCCAATAAATGCCCTAGGGCAGATAGCCTAGTATGAACCTATGAACCTAAGGGATATAAGAAATAAATCACAAAAAAGCCCTGTTGTACATCATTAGGAAAGTGCACTTTAGGTATAGACTAGATGAACAGCAGCAAACCAAACAGGAGATGGGAAAGAGAAAGCAAACCTGCATGGGTCTGACTAGCGATTGCAAACATTGTAGGTATCAGATATTTATTATAAACATGGACTGTGTGTATGGGGGCAGAATTATGAATAAGCAAAACATTAAAAAGCTTTCCTGAGCTTTATAAAGATTTTTATTATGATAAATGTGGAAAAATGGAGGAGTAGAAACTGTCGATAGAGGAATTTTTGCAAGATCACTATTAACGTAGTTTTCTTTAGATCAGATGGCCATTCTGGAGGTCTCATATGTAGATGATCAAATCTCAAAGATGATTGATTCCTTTCTTTTGGGTAAGGCATCAGGGCTGGCCCCATACTGCAGTTCCAAGACTCTTAAAGGGTAGACTTATAATATTATAATAATAAAAAAACATGTAAATACAGGAGAACCACAAACGTTGAACATCACTGTTCTCTTTTATTTTTTTTATATAGGGGCAAGCTACCTGCACTCCTTAATATGGATGGGAGGGCAAGCACCCACACCACCAAACATATATACCACCTCTGAGATTGCTGTATCATGTAGAAAAGGAAATACTCTCAGAAACAATATTCTTGGACTTATATAGACCAAGTCCACATTCAGTCATGTGGGACTTCCATTAATGAGGCATGGATTATCAAACAGTTACTGTCAAGGGCTCGCTATTGTAATTCCAATACTTGTACATACAAGCCCCACAGTAACGGAAAAAAAATACAGAAATATAGGGGAACAGTGAATGCCAGAGATCTCTGTTCTTCTTTAAAACTTCTTTTCTGCTTGGAAGCAAGACCACCTGCACCCCATCACTATTCTGGGACTCACACTAATGAGTCTTAGAATATCAAATATTTACCATAAGGGCTGCATGGCCTAGAGAGAAAGTTATATTAACATTTCAAGGGGGACCTATCCCCAGATCTAGTGGATGCTAATTGAAACATCAGCTGTTCCAATTCATATCGAATAAAGGACTGTATCTAGCTTTTTTGAAATGCTCCACTATTGTGATGTTTCCAAAATCGTGATATTTCCAAAATCAGGGAATGAGCCTGGGAAATAGGTAACCAATGCCCACTTTCCTTCCTAAATACTGACATTTAGCTTTATGTGTAATTTCAGCTGCTAGACTTGGTCCCTACTAGATTTGATTTCTTCCCAAGAAGGTCTATCCATAACAGAAGTAGTGCTGATCATACCAGGAAAGTGAATTCCATAATCAAATCCCAGCAGATGGAACAGAATCCAGCAGGAGAAGTGCCCATGGGTGTTGCAAAGGCCCCACCTATTGGACACACCTTTGGAAAACTATGAAGAGTATGGCATCTCCATCAATGTTTATAGAAGTGGTTAAAGTGCTTCATCATTCCCCATCTGCTAAAGTGTTTAATGAAACATTATCAGAGAAATTTGAGCAAGAAAAGGGGACAAGACAGAGGTGTTCCTGTCCCCAGTATTTCCTTCTCTGTCATCTCCCAGTTTTTATTTTTTTTCTTTGTAATGGAGTCTATGGAAGATCTATGGAGCTTAAGGAGTTATGCATAGGGTAATTCCATGAAGGCAAGTAGTCACAACAATGCTGTTTGTGAAAGACTGCATATTATTTACTAACAATCTAAACTAGCACTTTAGACATTTACATAGAATAAATAATCAATAAAGTGGATAGGTAATTCATAAATCGCAATAGTAATTTTTCTTTGGTGTAAAAATAAATAAATAAACAAGCTATCTAGATGTATTTCTTCATGTCTCTTCCATAATCTCAGATGTCAGCAAGATAGAGGTCTGGGATATTGAGATTTGAATGCATATCCTGCAGCCTTAAAGTTACCGAATTGTGGCACTTGCTATCTGGTCACTTCCTGTTATGACATTTCTTTGAAGCCAAGATACTGGGGGACTCAATGGTATCTGCATAGAGCCAGTATACAGATGATCTGGTGCAGAATTATTTGCAAGCAGGGTGATTCACTACAGTGAAGCAATCTGAGTAGATGTGGAATGCAAAACATTGAGTAGATGCTCTGGGGATAGTGATCAGGCAAATGGTGGCAGACTCATTTATTAAAAGGAAGACTAATTGAATTAAATCCACGCACTAGTTTTTTTTTTAAAAAAACTAAATGAGTTTCCTTAACCTTTTATAATCACTTGTGCAATATTAAGGGAAGTCATTAACCCTGTTGCATTGTGGAACCAACTGTACATAGCAGTTTTCTCCACCCAAATTTAATAATTTTGCAAATCTAGTGTGCAAAGACGTACGACCAGATTTTAAAATGGAAATCATTTAGAGCCTTATAGTATATCACACTGGTGAGCCTGCTAACGAAGTTGCATATTTTATTTTCTAGTACCTTATGCCTTGCAGAGCTAATAGTGGCAGAATGTATTTCAACTTTTGAAAAAAGATATTTCTTGCAATGATCTTTAAAAATTGTCATTGTCAGTGGAGCAACAGGTAGTGCATGCACTGTTCGGCGGTGAGTTCTATTGCCACACCAGATTGATGGACTGCTGACACTGCAATGTAGCATATGGAGGTCCTGCCCCCCCCCCCAAAAAAAATATATCATCCTTCAGATGATACGTTAAACCGAGACCCAGTTGGTGCCTGCTCAACTGGATGGAAAAGATCTCACACCTCCTACTGAAAAGAGTAAGGGTCCCTTGTTAATATACAAAAGAAAACTCTTATTTACAAAATATTTACAATGCAGAAATATTGAGATATATACATTTGTTTATATATATTCATAACTGCTTTTGCAGTCAGACTAAATATTCATCCCTACTACACCTCCACTCCTTTTTCTATAACCACCATCTGATTTTACTTAATTTTGTTGCTAAAATTCATTTACCATTAAACATAATTTCATTTATTCTTTCATTCCATATAACCCATATAACATGAAATAACGTTTTATCTATTCTTTTAACATGTTATTTACTTGTATTGTTATAGTACACAGAAAAGACAAGTTTATTTCTTCTTTTGTTTTTCCCATTCTGCTTGCATCTTTATTCCCAAATTTTATACCTAACAGAGAAATTTAATTTGTTGTAAAATACATGCCCCCTATCTTTACTACATTACCTAAACCTTTACTTTTCTCTTTATTTAAAGCAGTGCCTATCACTTCCAATCACTCATTTATGTAAAGTATTACTTCATTTATCCTCCATGAAGTCCTGGCCAAACTTCCCCCATGTAGTCTAAATGCCACGTTGGGTATCTCCTAAAAAGGGACTTAGTATGGCTAACCCAGTCAGCAAATGACTGATAAGTAAATAAATACATACAAATAAGTTAATAAATAACTGAAGATGCAGTTAGTGAGAGGAGATGGAATTTTGTATAACACACATGGTGATGGACAGGTTGACAGACAAGATCAGACAGGAGGCCCCATGGACTATGATATTTGCAGATGACATTGTGATCTGTAGTGAGAGTAGGGACCAGGTTGAGGAGACTCTGGAGAGGTGGAGATATGCTCTAAAGAGGAGAGGAATGAAGTTCAGCAGGACTAAGACAGAATATGTGTGTGTGAATGAAAGGGAGGATAGAGGAATGGTGAAGATGCAGGGAGTAGAGTTGGCAAAGGTGGATGAGTTTACGTACTTGGCATCAACAGCTCAGAGTAATGGTGAGTGTGGAAGAGAGGTGAAGAAGAGAATACAGGCAGGGTGGAATGGGTGGAGAAGAGTGTCAGAAGGGATTTGTGACAGATGGGTACCAGTAAGAGTGAAAGGGAAGGTCTACAAGAGGGTAGTGAGACCAGCTATGTTGTATGGGTTGGAGATGGTGGCATTGACAAAAAGGCAGGAGTCAGAGCTGGAAGTGGCAGAGTTAAAGATGTTAAAATTTGCACTGGGTGTGACAAGGATGGACAGGATTAGAAATCAGTATATTAGAGGGCCAGCTCAGGTTGGACAGTTTGGAGACAAAGTCAGAGAGGCAAGATTGTGTTGGTTTGGACATGTGCTGAGGAGGGATGATGGGTGTATTGGGAAAAGGATGCTAAGGATGGAGCTGTCAGGTAAGAGGAAGAGAGGAAGGCCTAAGATAAGGTTTATGGATGTGGTGAGAGAGGACATGCAGGTGGTTGGTTTGACAGAGCAATATGCAGAACACAGGAAGAAATGGAAACAGATGATCCACTGTGGCGACCGCTAATGGGAACAGACAAAAGAGAAGAAGAAGACACATTTAGTTGAGACAGAACTTTGCTAAATTTATCCACATGCCTTGTATAGGTTAATGCATGATCCACTGTGAGGCCTAGGTACATTTTTCTGTGACATTTGGAACAATACCTTCATTACCATTGAAAAGGATGGCAGAATGGACAGCTTATGCTATGTGGTAAATAACATCATATTATGTTTTGGGATTAATTTGAAACCTCTTATCACAGATACATGTGCACAGGTCTGAGATGCTGGTTTGAAGTTTTGCCTGGATCTTAGTGTATGATCTACATAAGTCAATAATTATCATGTTATCAGCATACATAACAGTATTCAAAGAAGGAAGGATGGAAGTGAGATCATTAATAAAAAATAATAAAGATAGTAGGGCTAATACTAAGCTAATACTTCAAAGAAGGAAGGATAGAAGTGAGATCATTAATAAAAAATAATAAAGATAGTAGGGCTAATACTAAGCTAATACTTCAAAGAAGGAAGGATAGAAGTGAGATCATTAATAAAAAATAGTGAGGATAGTAGGGCTAATACTGAGCCTTGTGAGATGTACAGGGAATACCATTATAAGAGAAGGAGTTAGCAGTGTAAACCTGGTGATCGTACTTTGTAAAATAATACCATACAGTAGATCCAAAGTCAAGACCAAAAGTAAATGTGCAATGTTTATTTAAAATAGATTGGGATTAACTGTTTTGAATACCCTTGTCATGTGAACAAACAGGCCAGCAGTAGTAAGTGTGAGCAGTGGTAAATGGTGTTATCATTGAGCTAAAGGAATTTTGAAAACTATGCTGCTTGTCATGAGATAAGTCATAACTATATGTTTGAATAGTTGCTTGTACAATTTTCTTTTTCAAATACCAGTTTTAAACAGACAGAGATTGTTTAAAGGCAGGGGGAGCTATTCCTTAGGTGTGGTACAAAGTCATATGTTCATATGTACAAGGTTTTTATTCACTTTTCCATCTCCCTCCTAGACATCTGGTCATCAAATCCTCCTGTAAGAAAGGCAAACAACCCCCAGAATGAGCTTATTTCTAGCCCTCCTTTAATATAGCATTAATATTTTTTTATTAAACAGATGTGCTGTAGTGAATGCAGTAAAGTTTCAATTTTGCTATTAGAGAAAGATCTACACAAAATTATAGCAATCAAAATACAACAGAGGTTCTTCTCAGTTCTAAAAATAAGCTTTGGTATTGAATGTGATAGCATGGCAATTCACTTTAGCATTTTTCTGAGTCCATTTCAGTATTTGCAATATTTGCAATTGGTTGAATTCCTTACTTTATTTTATATACCATTTGTTGAGATCTAACAAACTATGCTAAAATACTTTTGTTGTTCAAGCAAGAAAAAGACAATTCTGTCATACCTGGTATCAAAATATAATCTGGTATTTAAATGGCATCATTTCCATGTAAAGTGTGGTCGTGAATAATTCCAAACAATGTGCATCCTTAATTACAGATGGGAGATTGCTCCACTTTTAAAGAGCAGAATTCAGGAGGTGGTGGTGCTGTACATTCCTTTGGTAATCTCATAGCCCCTTATCTAAACTCCTAATGGCAGTGCCACACTACATGGTGAAGGATTTCAAACAGTTCATGCTTTTTAAATGACAGCAAATGAGCATGAAGGCAATGAAAACAGTAGGAAACCACAAGAAACTGCATGTGGTTATAAATGCTTACATCGCCCTACATGTCAGTACTCTCTAAACAAATAGCCATCTAAGCCCAGGCAAGAAGCCAAAAAAAGTGAAAGGATGAACCAGGCAAATAAGATAAACACCAAAATCTACACTAAACATAACATTATCACTTATATCAGGCAAGAGGCTTTTTATCAGTCTAAGATAAAGCAGTGCTAGGAGCAACATATGACATTGGCCATGCAGACCTCTCTTTTACTTGATTATTGCTCTTGCCCATCTTGTTTGAGGTTAAGGTTGCAGTGACCTTTTGCAGCATAGCCACAAGTACACTCCAGTGATCTATGGGTGACACACAAGGAATATGCCGGTCATCTGCATCAGGTGCAGTGACTGTACACCTCACTAGCATATGTTGTAGTACATTGGTAATTATACCATGTTATTTCATTCTCACCTACAATTGTAAATGATCATACAAGTGTTCCACAGAGTCAAAGGTCTTCTAGTTGTAATATACAGGAAAATTCAACTTGCATAACAATATATGACTCGAAAGATGAGAAAAAGACAATGTATATTAAGAGGATTGAATTTAATTCCATAAACTGCCAATAAATACAGAAAATGTATGACATCATCAGAGATTTCACCTGCAATGTACTTGGAGATCCCACAATACCCACACATAGCAGGTGACCACCCTGTATTCAGCACTTTAGACATGCTGAATATTGTGGGAATATTTCCTTGAGTAATGTGCTTGGTATGCAGAGCATGGAACTTTGTATCTAACCTATGTTTTTGTGTATGTATGTATGTATATATATATAATATATATACACACACACAGACATTCCAGGTCAACAAATGTAAAATAAAATAAATAAATAAAAAATATACTGATTGCCATTGGCAGACTACAAGTACATCTACTGGGAAAAATGGGAGTGCCCCTGGGACTCTGATGCAAAAAGTACACCAGTACACAGCCAAATAAATACTAGTGGATGTACTAATGTACATGTGTATAATTGGGACCCTGCTACAGAACAACTGCCTGTGACAGCCATGCACATAATGATGGATGCAGACAACGTGTCACAGTATGTAGGCACATATATCTTGTAAATACACATGCTGCAACAGTAGCTCAGTCTGTTAAATACCTTGCATTTTGCCACCCAGAGTCCTGGGTTCAAACCCAGTGTGTTGCACTTCAATTATATTGTTGTGAACACAGCAAGTAATGACTGAGTCATGCAATTTTATCCCATACAGATTGCTGCTACTGAATTAACTGCTGCCCATGTTTGCAAGTCAAAGGCCTGTAGGTAGGACATGCTGTACATAGCCGTATAGCCTAAGTATATGTTGCCTACTTTTCTGTCATTGGCACTGTTACATAACAGATGTACCTTAAGCACATACCACAACTGGACTGTTATGGGTACCCTCACCCTGGCTCTGCTATAATGACAGAGCTGACACTGCTCCTTCAGTTACACATACAGCTTGCTGTCCTCTAATGTGTTCTCACTCCCCCCATGTGTCCTAGGCTGCAGCAGCAACTGCAGCCTGGAACACAAGCAGTTATATATTAAGCTAGCTGCTACAAATCTACCATATCTCACAACCCCTTTGAACAAGGGTTCCAGACAAAACCATACATAATGGGTGTAGTGGGGCAAAGGTCCAGTAACAGGGACATGTTTCACAGTTTGCCCCTATAAAGATAGTGAGCTGACAGAATAGCAGCTACTGTATCAGCATGCATTTTCTGATGAGTATGACGTCTGACACTCACATGTCTCTCTCTCCTTACTGACCACAATCCACAATGTTTACCAATGGAACTGCCAGATAATCACAATGTCATGGGACAATGGCCAAACATATCATGCAAGACTGTGGACATACCACATAAATCTCAACAGTGGACAGTATTTGTACCTACCCTGTGTGATGCTGTAGTCCCCACACCTCACTAATGTCCATCTCAAAGACTAAGAAAGGGACCAAGGTCTACATGAAGCCCTTAAATATTGCACTGTGGTGCCTTGTCATTGGCTAATGAAAGGGCAACACAGATGTTTTGGATGCAATTAGCAAGTTTGCACCACAGATTGGTGCAGAGGCAATTACCTGTTAATGAGCATTACCTACAAAAGGCAATCAACTGCTTATAGGGAACAGGTCTGTATGTTGCTTTACTCAGACAGACAATGGTTTTGCAAGCTGTTTTAAGAGGTGCTGGTCAAAACAGGAGTACTTGACTCTACTAGGTATGTCATACATGTAACCACTCACGGCAGGAACTTCCAGATACAACGAAACAAAAAGAAAAGAAAGTCCCAGGAGAATTCCAATGCTGAACACTTTATTCACGCCATTTTTGAACATCACACTCATGTCCATGACATCACATACATGTATGTCCCCGTGTAATGGGATGCAGATGGAAGGATGGAGGTATGGGGAATAAGGATTACAACAGTAGGCCTGTCATACATCTATGGTATTGACATGTTGTTGATACTCTGCTGTCCAACAGCTACAGGCAGGCTCTCAACTGTCGCTGCTTTAAATCAAATCACAACTCTGCCCCTGTTACTCCCTCCTACAATGGTCGGCTGTTGTGGAAAAGCTAGTGGATTATGAGTTAGACATACTGACAGTAAGTAAGGGTGTACACAGCTATAATATAAAATTATGTGCTGTAATTCACCTCTTCTCAGTCTGTCAGTGTCACACAGAAATAGCTCTGACATTGTAAAGGTATCCCTGACTGTCTCTGATGTACTCTGACTAGGTCAGTGTTTTGTTGACATTCATACCTCATTGCATGAGAGCTATGGCTAATATACCTGTCAACCCCTTAGAGCAGGTCATAGCTATAGTTAGTGGGGGAACACAGGCCCAAACTCAGCGACAGAGTATACATATTAGCCATACAAAGTAAGAGTATGAATACACTAACAGATATTACTGTAGCATAAGTGTTTCCTGAGGGGTCTGGCATGTGACATCCAGATTCTCTATATTCTGAAACAACCATCAATGATTGGCCATCCACATTCGTACATGAAAAATGACCACATCTATGAGGCATACAATCACATTCTGGAAACATCTGTTTAGTGGAGCGGTATGATGCCTACAGTGAAGATATACTACAGAAGGTCTGAATTGCTGTCTGTCATTGTGGCACACTGGTGTTGCTCAATTGTCCCCATATAGTTGTTGTTATAGCACACAGCTATTTGTCTGACAGTGGCTGTATGACATAGTAGTGGAACCTTGCCCATAGGGGAGACATCACACTAGACTGCCATGATGGGTGTAGAGACCTACAGTAGACTCTGTCATGGCACACAGGGACATAACTGGCATTGCTACTATCTTACTGATAGCCACACATGTAGTGTGTTGATAGACTGCAGGGTATGATGTGTGAGGGAGCAGTGGATAGTGCAGCCCATTATGGATCTGCAGGGTCTGTACATCATGTACATCCATATAGCTGGTCCTGTAATGTGTTCCCCTGTTGTTGTCTTGCAGGTACAATGTATCAACAGAGGCATCCTCCATTTTCATCTGCAGAAAATGACACTATAGTGGATACCCTCAGACTCAATCATCACATCCTGCTGTCAAGGGGTCGCCACAATCAAGAACAGTGGACAGCATTATGGGATGACTTTGTGATGGCTGTTAATGATATTGGCCGACAGGACAGGACCTATGAGCAGGTTGTCACCAGGCCACAGACATGATCAATGCTGCATGTCAAAGGGCAGCTTCTGTTGCCAGGGATCATGCTGCCACCAGTGGAGTGCCTGCAACAGAGCAACCACTCTAGCATCAACCCACAGCACCCAGCAAAACATCATGCCATACATCCTGTAGGTGGGTGCCACAGCGTCCACATCGGAGGAGCATCCAGGTAAGCCAACTCTGTTTGCCATTATAATACATTTGCAGTAATTGTGGCAGGCTCAACAGACCAGTACATGGGTGTCAGGTCTATCTACATTGGAGGGGGATTGGCTTTTCACCACAGTTGTGCACACATACTCAGAATGGCAGCAATATAGCCAATATCACATTAACTACTATACATGTGGATATCCACACATATTACCTTGTAACACTGCAATATTTGGTGTTGCTGACAATAACTCTCCCTCACCTTTTCACAGGTACGTCAGGTGTAGCCAGAGTTCATGGTCCTGTACCTTGTAAGTGTCATACTGTTTTTTTGCCTGATCAGATATACCCTATGAATGTTAAGGGCTGCCATTTTGTCTTTTGCCCAAGTGTTCTGCTTAACTAGAGTAGAATAATTGTATGTTCCATTTCAGAGCAGTTAACTACATTGCGTAGCCTAGGGAATGACAGATGTGTATTTGTACAAACATTAACATGCTTGCACTTATAGCTATGAGCAACTATGCAGCCTACTATACGAGGCAATTACTCCAAGATGCCTGTTCAAACACAACAGGAAGATGGTACATACATGAGACAGTGATAGTACAACTGACATAGCATTTTCAAGATAGCTGCACTGGATTTAATGTATATTTCTGTCACATACACTGTCATATTGCATACCTCACAGGTGTATTGAACTGGCAACATTCCCCGGATGTAGCTGACATGCATGCTGTACAGGGCCTGGGTTGTCTGCATATGTTGTTGTTGTGGGTGGGTGTGATGTGCATGGGATCAGAGATGAGAAGATGTGGGATATGTGATGCAGTTGTGGATCCTCATCTGTATGATTCTGTGTGGATTACCATACATAATACTGCTGGTGATAATGTACTGCTTTTGTCTTGCTTCTCACAGGTGAACAGGGGGTTGGAATCTGTCCCCCTCACAACCTGATGTCAGTGCCTCATCAAACTCTGATGATAAAGTGAGGTGGGGTTGTTGATGGTTGAATCTGTCCCAGAGGTTGACATCCCTCTTCTGCCTCCATTGTTCCTGCACAAACACAGTCACCAGACATCACAGATATTGGACAGTCAGGAGGTGGTGACATAGTACAGGACAGTGTGAAAACTATGGCATCAGTGAGTGCAGACACTGGCCATAGCAAGACATTTGGCTGTAGTGGACAGATTGTGGGTTCAGCCAGTGTCTGTCTTTGAGCACGCATTGTCTGTGTGGGAAAATGTGGTTGGGCTTGGGCATCGGACACGTGGTGCAATTGTTATTTTTGATAGAGATGTGTATAATATGCTTATGCTTGAATTTTTGAGTGACTTTGATAGTTTTGTTGAAGTCCCTCCAGCAGCAGTATTTAAATGTTTAAGCAAAGTTATTATGTGTATTTTTGAGTTGAAACTTCATGATGACATCAGTACTGAATTGTTCAATTATTTTACAGTTACATTCCTTATGACACCTGTTTTGTATGGTCTCCCAAAAATTCATAAAAGTTTAACTCATCCGCCCATGTGTCCTATTGTATCTAGTTCTGGCTGGGTCACCAAATCTATTTCTCACTATTTACAGGTTACTTTAAGCAAATATTTATATAAAGTTAAAAGTTTTATTAAAGATATGAAAGATTTTTTACAACAGTTATACTGCTGGCTTAATGAACATCAGAATGTTGAGTTTTTATTTTCATCTCTTGACATTAAATCATTATTTACTGTGATACCTCTACAATATGGGTTAGAAGCACTATGTGACTTTTTAAGTAGAACACGTGGCATGGTTGGTGGAGAAGTGGAAACAATTTGTGAATTGACAGAAGTGGTGTTGACTAATGTGTTTATGTTTAATGAATGCACATATATACAGAAAAATGGGGTAGCGATGGGCACCCCAATGGCAAATACATTTGCCAATATTGTTGTTTCATGCTGGGAAGAGCAATTAATTTATAGTGAACTGGATCCTTTTTATGACAAAATATTATTTTTTAAATGTTTTGTGGATGACACATTTTTTTCTGTGTGCTGGTAATGAGGCTGAACTTGAAGTATATATAGAATATTTAAATAGAACCACTAATATTTTGAAATTTACAGCTCAGTTTTCTGTGGATACTATCAATTATCTGGATTTTAGTCTAACTAAATGTAGTGGACGTATTAATACTTCAATAAACAGAAAAGAGACGCACTACAACTGATATGTACATAGGAATAGTTATGCATGCCACACATACTTTTAAGGGTGTAGTGAAAGGACAAATGATAAGAGACAGTCAACCAAACACAGATGAGGTCAACGTTAAATTGTAACTGGATGGAATGACCACAGATTTTGAACACTGTGGTTCAAATAACTCATTATTAAGATGCACATCAGATGAAGTTATTATGGAAAGAACAGGCAAAGTGAGACCCCACTTTTCTAGTAATACTAGCCATGTTAATTCTGACCATAATTATATTAAAAATAATAATATAAGCTATGTCACAACATATAATTGTAGATCAGAGGGTGTTAAGAATATTATTAGAATATTATTAGAAATAATTGGGGTATTCTTAAAAACATGCCTGAGATAATCAGAATAGTTGGAGAACCCCCCATGTTTTCATATTGTACCTGTCCAAATTTGAAACAAAGATTATGCTATAAGGACTTCAAAATAATAACAAGTTGAACATAAGTAGAAAACAGGGTACATTTCCTTGTTATAATTCTTTATGCTGTGATGATATAAATACAAGTTGTGAATTTCTGTATTCTAACACTAAAAAGAAATATACTTTCAAGTGTTTTGCAACTTGCAATACTGCTGCTATTGTGTATATGGCATGCTTTAGGGTGTGTCAAGCATTCTACACAGGGAAATGCACAAGAAGGGTGATGGACAAAATTATTAAACACAAATCTGAAATACATAGAGAGGTAGCAACTAATGCTTTGGGCAACCATATGAGAGAGAAAGAAAGCACACATACATTTAACTTTAGAGCCATTGACATCAGACAGAAGAAAAAAAGGGGGGTCTTAATAATGAGTTAGAAGTATGTGAATACTCATGGATCGCACTTTTAGAAGCTGATTGTTTTCCAGGTTTAAATACAGCAGGAAGCATTAAACCTATTTTAAAAAGAAGACAGTGAACTTTGAAATAACATCTTGTGTGGATGGGTCTTAGTTAAACGTTTTAATTATTTCATAGCTATACTGACTTTCAGTAACATTTTATTTGTATATGTGTCTTTAAACTGAAATGCTTAATATAACTGTGTCATATGATTAGTTCTATGGTTTGAACTTATTTTTTTAATGGAGGCATTTGATTTCTTTTTTACACACTGATGAAGGGCTGATCCCAAAAGCTTTGTGATTTTTTCCTGTTTGGAATAAACACTGCATTTTACCTCAACATTCCAGGCTTTGGGTTTTATTACTATTGTTTTTGCATTTTGTATCCTGCCTGGTTTACCTACATGCTGTTCTTGTTTCTTTGGATTTTTGGTTACGTCAACAAGGTATGCCAATATATGTGCATGGCTTCCTAGATGCATATATGGAGAACATTATGTCAGGGACAATGGGGACAGTCAGTGTCAACATGCTTTCATACACTGTGACACACTCTACTACCCTTGACACATGTCATCTGGGTGCTCTGCATGTACAACTATAGATGGTAGCAGACATCAATTATGCTTATGTAGAGAAGGGCAATTTAGGGCCAGCGGCTAGTCACAAGGCCATAAAATATATACCCAACACACAGGGGTAGACCACATGGACTTATCTCCAGTGTTGTCAGGGGACATATTTACACACACAGAGTTGGATGCTGTGAGATTAGAATCCCTCTCTATCTAGTATTACACACTATAGCTCACAGTACATATCACATGCACCACACTGTTTATCTGATACTATATTGTCAGTCAGTGCACTTACGGTGAAGGTGGATGACATCAGCAGGCCTTGTAATAGAGGACACTGTTAAGGTCAGCAGCTAGTCAGTGGGCAAAAAATGCATAAGCATTGCACAGAGATAATCCATTGAAGGTGCTACAAGGGGATACATTCACACACACACACACACACACACACACACACACACACACACACACACAGTTGGAGGATGTGCGAATAGAATCCCTACCTCTCCAGTATTTCACACTATAGCTCTCAGCACTTATTGCATATGTCACACTGTTTACCTGCTACTGCACTGTCAGCCAGTGCTCTTAAGGTGGATGACATCAGCAGGTCTTGCAAAGTAGGGAATTTAGAGGCCAGCAGAGAGTCACAGGGCCAAAAATGCATACCTTTGCAAGGATACAGCACATATGAGCATGTCCATAGTGCTGTGAAGTGATATATTGATACACCCACACACAGAGTTGGCAGATGTGAGATTAGAACTCCTACCTAACTAGTATTATGCACTACAATCACAGTAACTATCGCACACATCACAGGATATGTTTGCTTTATATGTTGATGCAGGCACAGTACTTGTGGAGTACACTAAGTGGCCTTGTATTAGACAGCATGTATGGCCTGCAGAGTGAACCTCCTTGATGCTGTTATTGTATCTAGTGTCCCAGGAATGGGCTACCTGTTAATACCCCTGCTATATGTGTACAGTTATCAGTATCATCATGTATGTTCGGCTGCAGTTTTGTAGGTGGACAATTGGCCAGTGACAATATGGCCTGTTCAAGTCCTGCGTTGTAACCATTGCACATTATACCATCTGCTCACCATTGTCTGTCTACAGGGTGACATTCCACATGCAGAAGGTTCTGGGGTGAGTAGATTATGTCATTTTGAGGCCTTGGTCTGTTATCATCAGACAACTGTTGTGTTGTGTAGGTGCAGATAACCCCATCATTCTGTGTGTAAGTGGAGACATTCATACATCCCCTCACACATATACACACATATATATGTATATATATCTATATATATATATATATATATATATCTATATATATATATATATATATATATATATATATATATATATATATATATATATATATATATATATATATATATATATATATATATATATGTATATACACATATGGAGTTCATAAACTCAAATGCCATGGAACAACTAGTCACCATCCCCACAAGAGGAGAAAACATACTTGATCTCATCATCACGAACATGGGATCACAATGTTCAACACTGGAAGTATACCCCTCACTGGTGAGATCAGATCATAAACTAATCTCGCTGGAGGTCCTCATCCTGCCCCCACCTGAAATAAAAAAGACCACAGTGAAAAACTTCTCAAAAGCCGACTTCACACTTCTAAAAACTAGTGTGGTCTCCTTTAAGGCCCCTGAGCCAGTGGTAAACATTACTCAAACCGATGAATCACTTACAAATGCCTTCTACCAGCACCTACAGGACTGCATGGATCAGGCAATCCCAAACAAAACTAAGATTCTTTGTACCAAAGGCAAGCGTCCAGTCTGGTGGACCCCAGCCATAAACAAGCTCTACAACAAAAGGAGGAAGCTACTACAAGATAGAGCAAAATCCTTGAAAGATAAGACACCTTTGATCATTATAAGTAAAAAACTAAGAGCTCTCATAAAATCATCCAAGGCAAATTTTGAGAGAAAAATCGCCAAGGACTCAAAAGACAATCATAAGGCCTTCTTTAGCTATGTTAGAAACCTAGGAGGAAACTCCCAGATATGCTCAGAATTAGTTCAAAATGATGTGAAGATTACTGAACCTACACACATTGCCAACATACTGGCTGACAGGTTCAGTGCAAACTTCTCCCCCCCAAAAGGAGAGATATCTATACCAGAGGATTGTAGCCCCCCAAACATCTCCAATGCCCAGGTGAGAACTGCTCTCTCCAAAGCAAAAAACACAGCATCCATGGGACCGGATGGTGTCCCCGGCTGTGTGCTCCATGAACTCAATGAGGAATTAAACCCGCAGTTAGGACAGCTGTTTAATCTTAGCCTCACCTCAGGATACGTACCCAAGGAGTGGCGCACGGCGACTGTGGTCCCACTTCACAAGGGCGGTGCCTCCACCGACCCTGGAAATTACCGTCCCATTAGCTTGACAAGCCTTATCTGCAAAGCCATGGAGAGGATCATAATGGAACTCATAAATAAAGACATAGGGAACTTGCAGACTTTGGATCCAACCCAGTTTGACTTTGTCAAAGGCAGATCATGCCTTTTAAACTTGGTTGACTTTTTCGAGACAGTCACCAAGGTCATTGATGAGGGAAAGGCAGTCCATACAGCCTACCTTGACCTGGCAAAGGCCTTTGACACAATACCCCACTCAGGTATCATCGAAAAACTCATCAGCTTGAATGTAAACCCATACATCACAAGATGGGTTGCAAACTGGCTAAGTGACAGAACCCACAGGGTCAGAGTTGCTGGAGCCATGTCAGACTCAAAGTCTGTCACAAGTGGTGTCCCACAGGGCTCAGTCCTGGGTCCACTCTTGTTCGGCATCTGCTTTTCTGAAGTACAAGCAAACACAGGAGGGCTATGGCTGACAAAGTTTGCAGATGACTGCTAACTGGGCGCCATAGTCGAAAACACATCTGACACAGATATCCTTCAGAAGGGCCTCACAGAAATGGATAACTGGTGCCAGAGCCATGGCCTAAAGTTAAATGCCAAGAAATGCATAGTCATACCCTTCAGGAAAAACAAGGTTACCCCTAGCTACCATATAGGTGGCAATCCACTGAGCACAGAAGAAGTCATCAGGGATCTGGGGACCCAGGTTGACAGTAGCCTTTCGTTTGACACTCATGTTGCTAAAGTAGTTAGGAAAACCTTCTACATTGCCCACCTGATCATGAAGGGATTCACATCTAGATCAAGGGAGGTCATCGTCCCCTGTACTCATCACTCATTAGACCTATGATTGAGTACAATGCCCCATTCGAATGTATCTGACCCGACACCTGCAGCAGCTGGAAAGGCCCCAAAAGTTCCTCACCAAAAGGATAAAGGGTCTCAAAATATGTCTTATGCTGCCCGACTGAAAGAACTCCAGCTCTATTCAGTCTCATACCGCTTGCTCAGAGGTGACCTGTGCCTGACATATAAGGCCATGTCAAACCCTGATTTGATGAATATGCTTCACCTCAAAAATCTAGATCCCTCAGAACCACAAGGGCAGGAGACTTAAACCTTGACACGGTTATTAATAGAACATGCTGGAGGGACAGATTCATCACCCAGAGACTCCCTATGCTGTGGAACAAAATCCCGGTACATGTGAGGCAGAGCACCTCGCTGGCCTTGTTCAAGAGGAATCTTGACCAATGGATGGGGGATCGCAGATATACCCCAGGGATTACTTCAGTGTCACTGCTTGACAGAGGCACAGCAAAATAATAGGCATAGTTTTATTCAAACTAAAGGGGTGGCGAAAGCCAAATAACTATGGGCTAGGCTTATAAATGCCCTTGAGCAGATAGCCTAGTATGAACCTATGAACCTATGAACCTATGTATATACATATATATATATATATATATATATAAACCAGGGATGTCATTTTAACTATTGCTGTGTGTATACTTTATGTAACTGTGATGTAAATAAATGTGGAGAGTCTATATCAGTCTACACATTTATTTAGTTATTTGTCTATCTATATATATATATATATATATATATATATATATATATATATATATATATATATACACACACACACACTCACACACATATATATATATATATATATATATATATATCTACTTTCATTAGACACAAGTACGATAGGGTAATCATGTGTGAGGGAGATAGGGAGAGACAGATATGTATACATGACTGTCTGTATCCACAGACATATTTCTACATAGCAGTGCTTTGCACAGATGAGGCAACAGACATGGGCATCTGCAAGCGACATGGCCTCAAGTTTGCTAAGTGTAGGAGCATGCCCAGTTTGACTGTCAATACTTACAAGGTAACTCCAGGCCAGACCTACCTGTACTCCAGTCTGGGATTTTGTGTGCTGCAGCCATTTGGCTGCTGGACCTGTTTCCACAGTCCAGCACCTCCCTGACATTCTGTCCAAGGCATTCCCTGGCTGTATGCTGAACACAATATGTGACCCATACCTATCCACTGTACAGATTATAATATAATGTGTAGAGTATTGTGTCATATTTTTGGTACATTTTACATAGCATTGTGATTTCCAGGCAAATTAGGGGCAAAATATTATAGACTGACATTAGGAAATGATGAGAGACATGTGAGTTACTGACTCCATACACATCAGGAGATTCATGTATAGACTGACGTTAGGAAATGATGAGAGACATGTGAGTTATTGACCCCATACACATCTGGAGATTCATGTATAGACTGACGTTAGGAAATGATGAGAGACGTTTGAGTTACTGACTCCATACACATCAGGAGATTCATGTATAGACTGACGTTAGGAAATGATGAGAGACATTTGAGTTACTGACTACGTACACATCAGGAGATTCATGTATAAACTGACGTTAGGAAATGATGAGAGACATTTGTGTTACTGACTCCATACACATCAGGAAATTCATGCTAATGCAAGACCTGTTATTCTATCAACTTTTTACATTTGTCTAGCCAATAATTAATCCTTCTTCTTATATTTTGGCCTTTGTCCCACTATTGTTCATGGCTTTGTCCAGATTCCCTTTTCTAAGAGGTTGGTAGGTATGATGTGACTGGGGTACATGATGTAACACCACACACAGGGTGACAGTCTTCATACCTCACATTGTGCATCATTTTGCAGAATGTCCAGCATTCTGCCCCGTATGTATGCTCTGTTTCTCATACAGTTGTACTGGCACAGTTAAGTGATGGCCTTTATATATTGCAGCTAGTCTGATCTGTTGCAACCTGCTGTTATACTAGCCACCTTCTAGGTTACTCAGAGCATGTATAATGTTTGTAGGTTTGGACCTCTGTCCCCCTATTTTCTCTGGCTTTGTCCAGCTTATTTGCAGTAAGAGTTTACAGTGTTATGACAGTCTGTGGGACTCCTACCATACGAGTAACTCACAGGCAAAAGTTGTAGGTGCGGCCAGCTTCAACCATCAGCCATACTAATGTCCTTAGCCCAGTGAGTCACACCAGCCTCCAGAAAGTGAGGTTTAATTTCTCACACTATCAACAGCATACAGACATACACTGTGACCCCTGCGTTTTGTGGAAAATACAACAGTTGAGGAAGTGGATATATGAACGTTTATATGCAATTACCAAAGGGAATGTCAACAATGTACTTTTTAAGCATTCTCAGAAATATCCAGGTTTTACCAAATTTAAATTTGAAATACTAGATATTGTACCAAGAAACCCAAGAGAAGGATTGTGGGAAGTGGAATTAGAAAGGAGAGAATTGTCTTGGCAATTTAGGTTCAATCTCACAGTACTACCAGGCCTAAATGAGAACTTGTCTAGTTTACCTGTTTTAAAATTTAGAGCACAAGAATTAAAGGTGGTTAGGTTTTGAAATGACTAACACAGAACTGCATATGGTGTCATTTTCAAAGGACAGTAGTTACAAAATTGTAGGCGGGAATAATGGTCACTTTACCAAAGAGACTCAATACACAGTAGTAAGCTATTCAATTTATTCAACTTGTTCAAACACAAATAATTTCTAGAATTTTATTCATACTGTATTATTTTATAGAAATGTTATGGTGTACATATGTATTTTTATGGTTTTAAAAAATTAATTTTTAACATGTGTTGACAGTTCTTATTTAGATGTATGAACTGAAGTGATATAATGAAGGTTTTATATTTCTTTGGGAATTATAAGCATGGTCCCTTTAAGAAATAAATTCAAGTTCTGATTTTATGAATGAAAGGTAATTATATTAATTAAATGAATGGTATTAGATAATCTATTTAAACTAACTTTAATTTGTGATAAATGATTCTGAAGAAGTCCCAGTAATTAGAAGGACGTAAGCGTTTAACCTGTTTTTATGTAATTCCATTTGGAATAAATGGTTTTAGCTTGTAAAGACAGACTGGATTAATTACTATCAAAGTGGTTGAATGCCTGCTGTGTTTCACACTGAGTGGCACCTTGTGGTTTAATAATTTTTCAAACATAGATTAGCAACAAACCTTTCTAATCAAGGATAAAACAGGCTTCCTTTAGTGCTTAACATAATTTATTCTGGAAAGAAATAAAACAGCTAACAGGACATATTATGAAATGATTACACATCCCTTCAAGAATTTCAAAGATAATGCTACATTTGCTAAGTAATACAGGCACTTTTTTTCACTAAGTAGTACAAAACCTGGTAGAAAATCTTCCTGTGTCATCAGCTACCCCTTATAGTCTTGATGACAATGCGACCTCTCAACTTTATTCTTTTGCATTACACATCACCATAGCTAGTGTTAGGCACCTGCCAAACCTTGCAGCTGTGGGGAGCCCCAATTATCTCCCTGCATACAACGGCCCCCACTTGAAGAAGTCACAGGTTTTTCAGTTTCCTCCACTCTTTACTCAGTGCCTCCTGGATATTCACATAGCTGTGTAACATCATCGTTTGATTCCATTTTTTTTTTTTTTTGTTAAATTTGCCTGTAACCTGCACTCAAGCATGTCCGCTTCAGTGAAGCAAAAGATCTGATTGGCTGTAGCCACCAGGAAAGTAAGTTTTTAGTTTTCTGATTAGTTGCAGCAGCTAGCTAGGGAATATTTTTTTTTAAATTCATGGGGGAAGAAGGTGGTTGTCATACCTTTCAACTATCAGTGATGACCTTAGCATTATGCTAGTTGTTTCTACTGCCAAATCTTCTCTCTCTTTTAAAACAGCAGTATCATTATCTTCCAGTGTTTCCAGACATTTCTGCCCTGATAAAATAATATAACAACAGACCCAATCATTCCAAAAAGGCTCCTCTTGCTTATGTATATGTATAGTTACACATAATGACTGATTAGCACAAATAAATAAATTAACAATACAGAGATATTTTTAACCTAGATAGAGTGGTACTATACCTCAATCACAGGCAGTGCTTTTTTAGTATGTATTTTTTAACTGTGCTCCTTTATAAAATTAAACATAAAAATGTACTGTCAAAAAAGGTCTTGTTCTATCAAATATGTCCAAGCATTGCAAGCAATCTCTAGTGGTCACATAATGTGCCCAGCATGGTAGACTATGAGTGGCAAAATGTGAGAAAAGGAAAAAAAAGTAATTTGCATGGAGCCCAAGATGGAGAGAAACAGGGGGCAGGATTGGAATGTGTGTGTGTGTGTGTGTGTGTGTGTGTGTGTGTGTGTGTGTGTGTGTGTGTGTGTGTGTGTGTGTGTGTGTGTGTGTGTGTGTGTATGGCGGTGGGGTGAATCATTAGGCAGTGCCTAGGACACCATATCACCTAAGTCCAACCATGTACATAGACATGTTGTAATGCAGCACTGTTGCAACTAAATTGCAGTAACTGTAAGTGTCCCTTCATGAGATGAGCACCATAGTGTAGTGCATAGGCCTGTAGTAATGTAATAGCATTGTAGCTTACAGGTCAGTCCATGCATACTACTTCTAAAATTTTGCTGCATGAATTAAAAGGTTGCTTAGAAGGGGTGGCAGTGACAGGGCGATACAGACTGGAAGTGCCTAGGGGACCCCCCCAACTTGACATTTGCTGGGGGCCCCCAAAATGATAACACTGGCCCTGTACATCACTACCTTGTGTTTCTACTCAATACCTGGTAAGGAAATCAAATTGTTACTAGCCTTCCTTAGGCTGGCATCAGAAACAATGCCATTCATGTACTCATTTCAGAATGAAAGCAACCTAGAGAAGACAAGATAAAGTGGCGTTCATTCATGTCGAGATAGAGAGAAAGCCACTGAAAGGATTAAAGAAACAGGAAAAGGTAGTGGATAATGAGAGACAAAGAAATATTGAGCACTGCCTTAATCATATTCCAAAACACAAGAATTATAAGCAAAACAAAGGGCAGTTCTGTATCAAAATAATCAATAAAGGAGGACAAGAAAAAAATAATAAAATGGAGAGGAACCAACACTAGAAATACTGACATGACTTGTTCTACTAGAAGAGTTATATACTGAGAAAGTTGTGTCTGTGTTGGCAGGAGAGGACAGAACACTTTCTGCTTCTTCACAGGCCGACCTTAAGGTAATGCCACAGTTGTCAGATCTTCAGGTAATCTGATTAAAATTTAAAGTACACAGTGGGAAGATGATACTTTGATTAGAGCAAGAGAAAATATAACTATAGTTGCAGGGGAAGCTGAACACAATGCCTTTACTTCTTACCTGTATGTCTGAGTTACAAAATGACTTGTTGTGCAGATGAAATTAGGAAAGAGAGAATGTTGCATGCCAAAACTGTTGGTTTCCAAGCCATTCATATACCCAATTATATGGTTACCATATAGACATGCTTGGGGACCATATAGGAATGGCCAGAAAAAATGAAATAAACAGAGAACATCTGTCGTGGATAACTGAATGTCAGGAGGCACCTCCACAACCAAGTCTTAAAGATCCTCTGCTTCCAATGTCTACCAGAGATGACATTTGAGCATATTTCTATGGACATTGTTGGGCCATTAATAAGATCTAACAGTAGGTTCCAATAAATTTTATTTAACATTTGTTGACCAGGACAGTCTGACTAGGACAGTGCCTATTTTCTGCAGAGGCTGAGGGAGAAACACTCCAGATGCGTGTCTTTAGAATGTGGGCTGAAACCAGAGTACCTGGAGGAAACCCACACAAATGCAGGGAGGCCATGCAGACTCCACACAGAAGCCACCCCAGTTGAGAATCAAACTGGAGAACCTCTTGCTGTGAGGTGACAGCATTAACTGCTGCAGCACTGTGCCACCCATTTTATTTAATTTTGACTATGCAACAAATAATCAGAAGATATCCCACTGTAAAAGGTCAATGATAATTCCACACACAGAGACTTAGTCTAATTATTTGCAGAATAAGGATATTGAAGGAAATACTCACTAGCTAGGGACTTCATTTACTTCTTGAATAATGAACCAACTGTGCCAGTGACATAAAGTCAAGTTAAAAACCTCATTGTATCATTACTATATATCTGAAATAGTTGGGCATTTTAGCTAAATACTGAAGTCCATGTTAAAAAGTTATTGACAAAGATGGAAAAACTGGAACCTGTTAATACCCATCTCATCAAACAACGTTTGCCATTATAGAAGTAGCACATACCTCAACAAGGTTATTTTTTTTAGTTATGTGGCTGACACCCTTGAGAACTATTATGTTTTTTTCAGAAAAACTGTGAAGAAGAGAATAACTCATTTAAAACTGCCATACAACACTTTCCTAAGTAACTAGATAGGGTAAATGTATAGATGCCCATTGTTTAGCAACACATGGAAAGAACATGAGCCAGACAACTTTGGTGGTATAACAGAAATGTAAAAACACAGAATTCAGAGGACAAGAACTATTTTTGAGCCCCTCAGCAGGTAACAATTTTTGGTTAATGGCAGGGTCCATTTGAAATTGAAAAAAAATTAAAATAAAAATTAAATTAAAAGTGGTTAGAAAATCCTTCTTTGTGACCCATGTGATCACGAAAGGGTTCGCATCAAGATCTAAGGATGTAATGGTGCCCCTCTACTCTTCCCTCATCAGACCCATTATTGAGTACAATGCACCAATTGGAATGTACCTGGCTAGACATCTCCAGCAGCTGAAGAGACCACAGAGGTACCTAACCAAGAGGATTACTGGCCTCAAACAGTTGCCCTATGCAGCACGATTGAAAAAGCTAAGACTGCTCTCTGTTGCATACCACTTTCTCAGAGGCGATCTCTGTCTAACGTACAGAGCCATGTCCAACCCAAAATTGTTGGACATGCTCCATCTTAGCAAAACTAAATCTACTCGAGCTACACGCTCTAGGGATATAAACCTCAACACAACAATGAATAGAACATGCTGGAGGGATAGATTCCCTTCACAGAGACTTCCCTTACTATGGAACAGGGTCCTGATCTACATAAGACAGAGCCCCTCACTATCACTCTTCAAGAGGAACCTTGATGAGTGGATGGGTAACAGAAAGTTCACACCGGGGATCACACCAACAGCACTACTAGATAGGGGCCAAGGGTACTAGCTGCTAGTACAAAGGTCTAAGGAACTACTAAAGGGGTGGTGAATACTGCACAACGTGGCTTGGCTAATATATGCCTTCGGGCAGATAGCCCAGTACCAACCTATGAACCTATAAGATAATCTAATTTATTCATTTATTTGACATTTGTTTACTGGGAAAGTCCAAGTGGGCACATGCCCATTTTCAGTGGTGGCCTAGGAAGAAAAGCTCCACAGTAAAATGTATACAGAATTTTATACAGAAGTATATCCATCCTTGGAGAAGCTCCTTCCTTTGTGTACAGGAAAGCCAGGAACATCAGGTATTGGGTTGAAGGCAGGCCCAGACCGCAGGATACATGCACCAATAAGTGTGGAGCCATTTGTGTCTTTTGTCAGTACATACAAGAGGGAGACATGTTTTTCTGCCCATATTTAAAGAAAATTATTAAAACCAATGCAGGAGGTGACTGTAACTCAATGCAGGTGATTTACAGGGCTAGCTGCAATGATTGTGAAGCATTTTATGTGGGGAAATGCTCAACAGATTTAAAAAAAGGATTTCTGGCCATCTTTCTGAAAATAGAGCTAAGTGCAATAATAACACATTGGCTCAACACCTGCAGGTACACAAACGACACACTGGTTTAAATTTCAAATTATTGATCATGTGGACCTTTTGGAACTGGAAGGAGACATCCTTAATCTTTTAGAAAAATGTGAATTACTGTGGCAGCTGAAACTGAATTATTTTAGAAAACCAGGGCTTAATTTTATTGCTCCATAAAAAGTATACTAGAACTCAGAAACCTGCTCCACTGTTTAAAAGACTGATATGGGACTGATTAATGCTGACTTTCCTTGCTTATATTGTGTTTAAAAACAAATGTCAAACACTGTTTATTTCTCTTAGCACTAACTTACAATATTATAAAAGACATATGTTAATCATTTTGATGGTTCCACATTAAATGCTACTTTAGATTTTAAACTGAACACTTTTGTTACATTGTTTCCTTTTAGGCAATGAAAGTTTGATAGTGCACACGATGTGCATGGGTCCGGTTTTTTTCTTTTTTTTCCTTTTTTTTCTTTTTTCTGTTTTTTTTCTGTTTTAAAGGTTGCAATTACTCTTGAGTGCAGTCTTACACTCTCATACTAATTTTTTTCTTAGATGCCACTTTTTAACAGATCCCCATGGCCTTTGTGCTTTATTTTTAACATTTATCATTATATGTCTAGCTTAGCAATTATTTTTATATTTTTTCATCCTACTTAGGTTTTCAGTTGTATATCTATACACATGTTCATTCATATTATAATTTATTTTTGATATACAAACCTGATAAAGTGTTTATTTGATACAAAAGTGATCTTTGAAGAAAGTTGTATATGTATTAATATTTATTCTGGTAGATATCTCTTGGTAGATTTTTTTTGTTAGTCATTTTTTAGTTAGTTTGTTTCTTAATTAATAAAGTTTTAATTAGTTGGTTCACCTAAACAAAGTGTTAATAAACTGGTCTTAGATTGTAATTTGTCTCTAGCTTTCTAGTTTCAGTTTTAGTTGGCACAGTCTCTGATTACACTATGGTGTTAAGGGGAAGGGGGACTTATTTAGTTATTTATTTATTGACATTTGTTGACCGGGAAAGTCCACTGGGTCAGAGGCCCATTTTCAGTTAAGGCCTGGGGAGAAAAGCTCCACAACATTCAAATATTCCAAAAAATACAAAGTTAATACAAAGTTGATTCTAAAATGTATCTACATTAAATTGGTATAGAGACATTGGCATGATGTGAATTTATGAAGCACAGTGAATTAACCTACATTAAAGATACAGAGCAAAATATGTTTCCACTCAGAGAATATAGTCATAAATATAATATTCCGAATCTTGTAGGTATGAAACTTGGTACAGGAAAAGTATAACAGCGGTTTGAAAACAAGGATAAGAGTAGCTGGATGTGTGTGATTATGGAGGTTTGACTTGGCTAAAGGAATGCTTTTAATGCTCTTAAGAGAACCTCCCTCTGTAACTAGTCCCTTGCTCCAAACAACCTGATTATATATAAATAAGGAATGTTTTTGATGCTTTTCATTATACTCAGCTAGGATAGCTTGTTTGTGTATTTCAGTAAAGGATGTTCCATTTTTAACTCAGCTGTGGACTACTTACTATTTTCTATTTGATTATTTTATAGCATGTATTTTATAGTTATATTTTAGAGTTCGATTTTTATTAAAGTGAACTTAGTGCATAACATAATTTAGGAAGTGAACATCACACCCTCCACACTGTAAAGTTTCTTCTTGGTTTGTTTTGGACCTGGTGTAGGTTGCATACTGGGATACCATGGAGTTCTCTTTTTGTAGATTGTTATTTTCATGATTTGAAGAGAAGGGTTTCATTTAATAAAATTGAGGAAAATTGTTGTAAGAAGTGTTGCAATGACCTCTGCTGCAGCCATCACTACTTGTAATATGTTTACTGCCCAGAAAATCCTCTTTACATAATGTACATTACCTTTTAGTTGTAGGGAATGAATTTTTAACAAGGACATGGGGTAGGATTTGCACTAAATGAGAAAACTGGATTTGAAAGCAACTTATTTCAGATTTCAAGTGGATTTCTCTATTCTAATGCTCATGACTGGGACAGACACCCAAGGAAAGTTTTATATTTTCTATCTACAGACATTGTATTGACTCATGAAAGCAACTGGTCTTTCTTCTCTACTATATATGAAAGTATAATAAAATCTATTATCTTCTTTTTGTAGATGATTTATAAGAGAAGAAAGTGTACTATAGCAATAACCTACAGCTGGGTGTGGGTAATGCTGGATTTACCCATGATTGGCATGGTTTGGACATTGCTATTCTATAATGATGTTAGTTTTGTGTTGTGTTATGTTTGTGTTATTTAGGTTTTTGTTTGCTTTACTTTGTATTCTTCCACTTTTTGTGAGATAAAATAGTCCACACTTTGACGTAGTTAGGGACAGCCCCTCTGCTTTGTCTTGAACTTTTGAGAATTATATTCCAAAGAAAAGGAGTTGACACTGTATAATAGCTGTTTTTTCATTATTATAAAAAGCTTTTTTTATTGCCGAATTAATGTTTCAAAATAATTTATCAAGGATATTGTTAAAATATTTAGAGTATGTATGTGGCAGTCTTTTTCACTGTTGAATAGCCTTTAATGTGGATTTTGTAAGAGTAACAATCAGAAACGTTCCTCATAAAAAAGTTGCAGTACAGAAGTATGATTTACATCTGGTTTTAATGTTTGCGAAAAACTGAGGGGTACATTTCTTGTTGCCATGCAGTAAACTTAATTCTTGCAAGCACTGCTGTTCTTCTGCACTACACCAGCTATAGATGGAAAAAATATAATTTGGATGTTATGTTTTCGGTTACCTTGCTGGCTGTGTAAAACTTTGTTGGACTACAACAACTACGGCTAAAGAAGCCACTAGGGTGCTGACAATTGAAGCTGCTTTGTACATAGTTTAGAAATGTATACACAATAAATTACTTTGATAATAACCCAAAGGCCTGAATATATACAAAATGATTAGCTTCTGCCAGTGTCAGGAAACCTGCAGAAAAAAACAGAGCTGCAGCTTTTCGAGCTTCTATGTTATATCAATATTATCTGCTACAATCACCTCCTCACAAGTGTGAAAATAAAAACCTTCAGGAGGCAGAGAGTGGCAAACCATAGCCAAGTGTGTAGCTGTCACTTTGACACAGACTGCAACTAAATCTCAAAACAGGGGATAGAAGACCATGAATGTATTAAACCACCAAAACTGTGATGCTCCATCGTCTACAAATCTTCAGTACTGTATACTTACCATGACAGGGAAAACCCTGGTGATGACCTACCTATGTGACTCCAACATCGTGACATCTAACATGGTGCATTTTCATGGTGGCTTCCAGTGTGAATTGTAATTGAATTGTGGGAAAAATTACTGCTCTATTTCACTTTGCAGTATTTGTGTTGATTTTGGTTTGCGGTTTATTTTGAATGAGTTTATGATAGTCTTGTGTTTAGAAAGTGGAAAGCTTCAATGGGTGAGAGGTGTGACTGGATATTGTATTTAATTATACAATGTCATCTCTGAAAAAAAAGGCAGGGTTGCATGATTTCTTAGTGGCTCGACTTGTAACTTAGGTTACTTTTGATTTACAATGTGTACGCTGGTTGGATTGGCCAATCAGCATTTACATTTTTCATCTTTTCGGAGATGAGATTGTATAATATAAATTAAGATAGCATGGTATATGATATATGTTATTTGTAATACAATACATTATATATAACATATGTGTCATTGTTTACTATTGTCTTACATCTTGCACCATTGCTGGTTGAAGAAATAAAGTGAGTTAAACTGGACATTTTAGTAAACACAGTTATGAGCAAGTCAGGGATATTTCTGCAACTGATGAAGGTTCATAGGTTTACAGGGTCATTGGTGTATACTATTTTAACAACCACTGGGGCCTATATAAGCCTAGCCATGCAGCCCAAATGTATCCCACAAGTTATTGTGCCTTACATATTATTTTAAGGCATGTATGATTATTAGGGCATGATTTAATGGCTATCCCTGTCCATCAGAAGCATAAGTGTCAGACCTGGGTTGAATTTCTGATTTCCCATCTAGTGGGCAAGTTTGCACTTCAATAGGTTAGGGAAGTGCTGTGCTTCACATAGATGTCCCTCCAACATGTCCTATTTAAGTCACAAGCAAAGTGTAAATCCTTAGATTAAGTAGTTCTCATGCTGTTCATTTTGCTGATATGCAAAAGGTTCACAAGAGCAGAATCCAAGGATGCCTCTCGGCAGTATGTAGGAAACAGAGTATAGAAGTAAGGCTTTGAGGAAATCTGCATAAGGCATTATGTTTATGCCCTGCATTATTTTTCTCAGGAACCTCTGCGGACATTCCAGTTATTGCATGTGTCTGGTCTGGTACATACCGAAGGGGGCATTAGACTTAATGTTGGGTCTGATGACAGCTGAGCACAGTGGCACAATGACTTCCCTGGGGCTATATACCAGTCCCTCACTTATAAGTTGAATGACATAAAATGATTTCCCTGACTACTGTGTCTACCTTTAGCAGTGTTTCATCAATGAGGTAGTTTTCCTGGGTTGCCAACTTCCCAAAATATACCTTTATGCATTTCTTGTCATTGACGCTGGCACCAGTCATTTATATGCATGTTAGTATCATAAGGGGGGGGTCTATCATTGCTCCTAGCTTGCAATCATCTGCAAACTTAGTAAGACAAAGGCCCTTAACATTGGCTGTGACTTCCAAAAAATAGATACCAAAGAGTAGCGAACCCAGCACAGAGCCCTGGGGGACTCCAGTTGTGAAGGTGGTCTCCTAGTCCTAACTATCTGGGTCCTGTCTGTGAGACAGCTGGTTATCCAGTGAATCACAGAGGGGTTTATGCCTAATTCCCTGAGTTTGTTTTCAATTCCTGAGTGAGATATTGTATCAAATTCCTTAGCCAGGTAAAGGCAGGCAGTATGTACCATTTTGCTCTCATCCATTGCCTTGTTGACCTTCAGAAAGAAGTCTACAAGGTTAAGTAGGTATGACCTGCCTTTGACAAAACAAAACTGGGTTGGGTCTAGTGTCTAAAGCTTTCCTATGTCATTCTTAATCATTTCTATAATAACTCTTTTAATGGCTTTGCATAACAGACAAGTCAGACTAATGGGCCTGTAGTTCCTGTGATCTATTGATGGTCTTCCCTTGTGCAGAGGGATGAATTTTGCAGTCCTTCTTTTCTGTGGCATGAAGCCTATGCAGAGACTATGAATGAATATTGATGCCAGTGGCCCTGATAGGTCATATTTCAGGCTGTTTATAAGGCATCCTGGGATATTATAGGGTCCTATCAAAACTGAGTTCTTGGCCTGAGAGAGCAAATCCAAGACTTGGTATTTCTGGGGAGGGGGGGCTGTGGTGAGAAGGGGGTAAAGTTGGAGTTGAATTTGTCAGCCAGAAGATTTACTATATCTAACAATTTCATGAATGTAGATCCAAAAGTTCAGCATATGTGTGCTGTCGTAGAAGTTTCGGACATAGCTAAAGTAGACCTTAGGGTTGTCCTTGGCTTGGAATGCTATCTTTACTTCAAATATTGCTTAGCTGGACTTAATTATTCCTCTTAGTTGTCTATTCAGTTTGATTAGAAAGTTATCTTTTTTGGTGTTACATTTCCTAATTAGTTTTGGATTCCACCAGAGTGGTTTGGTTTTTGAGTTAGTTTTGGGCTTACTTACATTATGCACAACAGTGTCTATGCAGTCACTGACATGGCTGTACAGAGCATGTATGAATAATTCTGTATAGGCTGCTGTGTTGTCTGTGTTTGGAGTGGCTTGAAATTTTGACAGGTTATCACTTAATAAAAGGTAGTTTGCCTTTCAGTAGTTTCTAACTGTTACTGGGTGTGCTGAGGCTACAGAACTGATTCTTATTTCAAAGAATTCTGCTTTATGGTCTGACCTTCAGAGAGGATGTGAGATGAGGGGGTGCAGGGTTCTTCCATATTTGTGAGTATGAGTTCCAATACATGTCTACCTCTGGTAGGTGTATGTACTAACTTGTCCAGAGTGTTTGTGTTTACAAAGTCTAGGAATTTCTGAGCCTGCAAATTTGTGGTAATTTAGGATTCCAAGTTTATAAAGGGATAATTAAAGTCCCCCATGTGTATGGGATTTTGTTGAATAGTGCATGTCTCCAATAAGTGTAAGTATGAGCTGTGGGTTTCATGGGACACAGAGAGTGGTCTATAGTTTGCAAGGATATGGCATGGGACTTTGTCTAAGGTAATCTAGATATAGAGAAACTCCAGTAAGTCATCCTGTTTCACCAACATAGAGGTCTGCTTGTCATTGATATAGATCAAGAGCTCTGCACCTTTATTTCCTGTCTGTGCAGTTGCTGGTCTGAATGTGTAAAAGACACTGAAGTTTTGCATTGCCAGGATACTCTCTGTGGCTTTAAACCATGTCTTGATAATCGAACAGATGTTCATATTCTCCAAGGTGAGGAAAGGTTGGATGGAGTGGAACTTCTTGTTTAAAGTCCCGGCATTAAGCAGTAATACCTTTAGATTTCTTTGGGTAGATTTTGCTATGTTAAAATGTATATCAATTTGGCATTGCCTAAAAGAAGCTCTATGGGGGTGGAAATTGTTTTAGTCAATATTTGAAAGCCTAGGGTGACAGGTGCAGACCATCTTGGCAAAGCAACATGGTGTGCTTATCATGTTCTCCCCCACTGACAAATATTGCATCCCCCCTAAAATGACTAAAAAATTATGACAACTATTAAAGTCAATCACCTTCTCTTTCTATTGCGCCATCATCCTTTGGTGAATGTAGAATGCTTTTTAATGCTAGGTACATACTAGCCTGTGACACACAGTCCTAGAGTTTCATAATATATCATTCATTTAGTCTGGGAAGGTATGTTGCATGTGACTTACATATATATGGACTATGACTGAATAATAATACTGGTGCAATGCCATGAGTGCATGCGTATTTTGGTGGATCCTGGCATCTGATAGGAAACCAACCATTATTTTCACCTTGTTCAACCTGGTAAGTTGCAGATCAGTATGGAGTACAGTGGAGTCCCCTATAAATAGAGTCCTGGGTAGTGTGTTGCTTGCCTTGTGGGCATGGTAATTGAGGTGCCATTTGGTAGGGCTGTATGTGTGATGTGCCTCAGCATAAGGAATTCTATGTTGTGTGTGTATACTATGTATGGTGTGTGTGTTTGTGTCACTGACAATCACATTGTTATTATGGGTGTTTGTATGCATGAGATTTGCATCCAGAAACATTGCTCATACTATATTTGTTTCTTTGAGGAGTAAATGGTTGTCACTGAACATTTGACAATTGTTGCATTGTCTCAGTATTCTCATATCAATCAAGCATCATGAAAGTACATAGCCATGAAGAGTGGTCCTTCACTGGGAGAGCTATTAGGGTGTGGTGTACAAGGGATTAATAGCAGGTTGAATAAAGATGCTTTCGGGGCTAGAGATTAGACTAGGTAAAGTTTATAATACTAAATGCAAGGGTTACTGCTCCTCAGCACACAAAATGACTGCTCCTCAACACACAAACTAGCTGCTCTGTGCTACTTACAAAGCACTTGCTCTACACTCACTGAGTTAGTGGCGCAGTTTCAGAAGTGGTTTTATTGGGAAAATTTGCTTCTGTTTTGTGTCTTTACTGGGCAATATTACCCACTGCTACATTATGATCAGCAGATGTGCAAACATGTCAGATTTACACAGGCACTTAAAACAGAGGAGCTCAGCTTCCAAACCCTCTGGCCAATAAAGCAATTACACTTACAACTTTCATATGTGTTCCCCAAATCAGACTGACCAGGCCACCATCTACTGCAACTATTTTGATTACCCCAATCCTCTTAATGTAAAAATACCAAAAATATGTCTTGAATGTGTAAGGCTACCACAAAACAACTTAAGCAAACTACATGAAGAAGGAAATGTCAAGTGTTAAGGACCTTTAAATGGCTTAAAGTGGAAAATTAACAAATTAAGTAAAAATAAAGCAGTAGCAGTTTAAACAGTTAACTGAAGTGCAAAACAATAGAATAAATAAATCTCTTATCTGCTACGGATAGAGCAGGATTCATTCAGGACCACCTATCAGAATGTGTTGAGGATGCCAATCATATGGGAGCTCTAGGAAAATGAGCAGGATACAATTTGTCGCAAGAGAGCTTTACTCAAAAGCAATACTGGTTTGCTGGGTGGACACTCAGAATTATGGATATATGGAAAATAATGGGTGGAAAGTACTTTAATATCTTGCACAACAGAATATAGCAATGAAAGATAGGAGGGAGGGACTCTGGATCTCAGACTACCATAAATGGTGAAAGCCAGAGACACATCCTCTTAAAACCATAACAGAAAAAGGGTGGGAGAATTGTAAATCAATACTGTTTAGCATATTTACTTTGGGCTTGGAAAATTTGGCTATCCTGTTCATTTTAACATTAAAACTGATGTAGAAGTGGTCCTGAACTTAGGATGTACATGAAATTATAGATACTCTAGTTCAAAGGTGGGAAAGAGAGAGGGGAACTGGTATATACTACAGAATACTGCAAGCTCATAAGCTTTTCTGGGGAAAAAAATCATAGAAGCATACATGATCAGACAGGGGAAGTTAGACAGAAGAAAAAAGAAAACAACATGTAGTTTACAATCACCGTTGTATATGAAATCTGCTGACTATTCTTCATAAATGGGTGGAAAAAACAAGTTGATATCTGAGATTAGAAATGCACATGACCAGTTGTGCTATTCACGCGGCTTTAAGAGCTGTTATATTCCAACCTCACACCACAGAAGGCACCAGGGAATGGTATCAGTTTCAAAAGCTTTAAACACTTCTTGCTGCTACAAACACACAAAAAGCTGAGCTTTTGTAGCCCATCAGAGCTACATTTGAGGCTTGTGTGACAGCACTTTTATGACTTTTAAGCTACAAAACATCTTGCACTGCTACACTTTTTTATTTGTGAATAATAGCATATCAGAACAGTCGAAGCTTCACATACTCCAAAGGATCGTGATCGGGTTTCTCTGATCATAACCAGATTGTTAAGTAATCTTAACAGGGTTGTCTTGAGAAATCTCATTAGTGGAACAAAGTAAAGATCTCAAGGTAGATATCTTGATGTCCATGTCTCAGGCACATAAATTGGCTATGATCAGAAACCTATCCACAATAAATCAGGCCAAAGTCCTCTGTTTTTCAGTGCAGTGTGGAAGTCCACTGAGAAAAATGAAGAGAGTGCTAGTTTTTGTCTTTAGGAGAACTAGATTTAAAAGACAGTGAGACAAACTGCCATTGTACAATGCACCAGTATGTCTGCATCTGTTAATTAGGATGTCAGAAACTATACAAAAGAATGTAACAAAATGGTGGAAGAAATGGAGAGACGTGAGTGCAGTGGAAGATTCTGATAGCACACTTTTTGAGGAGTAAAAGTGAGAAGAGGATGGGCTGATGTTGTATAACTGCATTGCATTGTCATCAGATATGTGAGAGGATCAGAGCTACAGATGAGAGAGTTTAGTGGAGAAGTGGATACTATCACTCCATAACAAGTACAAATATGACTCTGTCATTGTCCATGTTGGTGTGAATGACCTGAGACATACATAGGTTCATAGGTTCATAGGTTCATACTAGGCTATCTGCCCTGGGGCAATTATAAGTCTAGCCCGATTCTGTATGGCTTACGCCACCCCTTGATTTGAGTATACTGTGCCCATTTTAAGGTTTAGTTTACTGTGCCTCTGTCTAATAGTGACACGGGAGTAATCCCTGGGACAAACCTACGATCCCCCATCCACTTATCGAGATTCTTCTTGAAGAGATTCAGTCAGGTGCTCTGCCTCACATGAACTGGAATTCTATTCCAGAGCGAAGTGAGCCTCTGGGTTATGAACCTTTCCCTCCAGCAAGTTCTATTTATTTCTGTGCTGAGGTTCAAGTCCCTCGAGCGTGTGGCTCTAAGGGATTTAGATTTACTGAGGTGGAGCATGTCCATTAATTCTGGATTTGACATAGCTTTGTATGTCAGGCATAGATCGCCTCGAAGTAAGCGGTATGCAACTGAGTAGAGCTGGAGTTTTTTTAACCGAGCAGCATATGGCATCTGTTTGAGACCCTTGATCCTCTTGGTGAGATACTTTTGGGGTCTTTCTAATTGCTGCAGGTGTTGGGTAAGGTACATCCCAAAAGGGGCATTGTATTCTATGATGGGCCTGATGAGGGATGAATAAAGGGGCATGATTACCTCTCTTGATCTAGATGTGAAACCCTTTGTGATGAGGTGGGCTATGTAGAAGGTCTTTCTAACCACTTTGGCAATGTGGTTTTCAAAGGAGAGATTGCTATCAACTTGGGTCCCCAGGTCCCTCATAACTTTCTCTGTACTTAATGGGTTTCCGCCTATTTGGTAATTTGTGGGCACATTGTTTTTGCCAAAGGGTATGACTACACATTTTTTGGCATTTAGCTTTAAACCATGGCACTGGCACCAGTTATCTGTCTCTGTGAGACCTTTTTGAAGGATGTTTGTGTCAGCTGGAGAGTTGATTATGGCGCCCAGTTTGCAGTTGTCTGCGAACTTGGTGAGCCATAGTCCTCCCACGTTTGCCTGTACCTTGGAAAAGTATATACCGAACAAGAGTGGTCCCAGGACAGAACCCTGTGGGACGCCACTTGTGACCGGTTTTGAGTCTGACATGGCTCCAGCAACTCTCACTCTGTGGGTTCTGTCTTTGAGCCAGTTTGTGACCCATCTTGTGACATAGGGGTTTATATTTAAGCTGGATAGCTTATCTATGATGCCTGAGTGGGGTATTGTGTCAAATGCCTTTGCAAGGTCCAGATAGGCTGTGTGGACTACCATCCCTTCATCTATGGCTTTGGTGACTGTTTCAAAGAAGTCAACCAGGTTCAAAAGGCAGGATCTGCCCTTGACAAAGCCAAACTGGGTAGGATCTAGTGTCTGTAGGTCCCCAATGTCTTTGTTTATGAGCTCCATGATGATCCTCTCCATAGCCTTGCAGACTAAGCTAGTCAGGCTTATGGGGCGATAGTTTCCAGGGTCCGTAGAGGCTCCACCTTTGTGGAGTGGGACCACTGTTGCTGTACGCCATTCTGTGGGCACATAACCTGTAGTGAGGCTGAGACTGTATAGCTGTTTTATTTGAGGGATTAGTTCCTCTTGTAGTTCATGTAGGATGCAACCTGGGATGCCATCTGGTCCCATGGAAGCAGTGTTTTTTGCTTTGGAGAGGGAAGCCTTCACCTGAGCATCTGAGATGTTTGGGAGGCAGCCCTCTGCCGGGATAGATACTTGCTCTTTTGGGGGGGGGGTGGAGAAGTTTGCACTGAACCTGTTTGCCAGGATATTGGCGATGTCTGTGGGTTCAGTGTATTTTTTGTCGTTTAGAATCAACTCATAACAACTCTGGGAGTTGCATCCCAGGTTTCTAACATAACTGAAAAAAGCCTTATGATTGTCTTTGGTGTCCTGTGCAATTTTTCACTCGAAGCTGGCCTTGGGGGATTTTATGAGGGATCGTAATTTTTTGCTAGTACTGATCAGAGATGCCTTCCCTATTAGGGATTTTGCTCTATCATGTAGTAGCTTCCTCCTTCTGTTGTACAGTTTATTTATGGCAGGGGTCCACCAGACTGGACGCCTGCCTTTGGATGATTGGGTCTTGGTTTTGTTTGGGATAGCATGATCCATGCATTCCTGGAGATGTCCGTAGAATGCATTTATATAGGATTCTGCAGTTTGGGCCGTAGTTTCCACTGGCCCTGGGGCCTTGAAGGATTCCACTTCGGTTTTGAGAAGTGAGAAGTTCGCTTTTGAGAAGTTTTTCACTGTGGTTTTCTGGGCAGGGGGTGGGGTCGGGATGTGGACATCCAGTGAAATTAATTTATGGTCTGATCTTACCAATGAGGGATATACTTCTGGTGTGGAGCATAGAGTCCCCATGTTGGTAATGATCAGGTCTAGTATGTTGTCCCCTCTTGTGGGAGTGGTGACTAGTTGTTCCATAGCATTTGAGTTTATAATTTCCAGGAATCTCTGGGCTAAGGTGCTAGGGCTTGAGTAGTGCTCCCAGTCAATGTTTGGGTAGTTGAAGTCACCCAATATAATGGTGTTCGGAGAGATCTTCATGTTCTCCAATGTTTTCAGGAAAGCCGAGTGGGATTCCTGACTTTGAGAGGGTGGTCTGTAGGATGCTATAAACTGAAAAGCAGTCTTGCCCACTGTTAGTTGCACATGGATGGTCTCCGATACTTGCATGCAATGCCACTAACCTGGAGGTGTGGATATCCTTGATAAATATGGAAACTCCCCCTCCTTTTGTGGTTCGGTCCGGGTTTTGGGGCCGGAAAGCATGATATGAGGTATAGCCTGGTAGTGCTGGGGTGCTCTCTGGAGCCTTGAACCAGGTTTCTGTCACTGCACAGATATCGATGTTCTCCATACTGAGGAGAGCTTCGAGTGCGTGCATCTTGAGGTTAAGACTTCTGTCGTTTAGCAGCATTACCCTTAGTTTCTTGTTCCTTGTGCTGTCTATGGGGGTGGGTTTGACTTTTGAGCCTTGCCTAAAAAAGGCACTATGAGGGTGGCAAGAGCCTTTGCCAATATCCGAAAGCCCAGTGGTGACAGGTGCAAGCCGTCCCTAGTGAAGCAACATGGCTTGTCGACCATGTCATCCCAGGCTGACAGACACTGGATCCCCTTTGAATGACACCAAAATTTTAGCCAATTGTTAAAATCGATCATTTTGTCTTTGTACTGTGGCATCATTCTAGGTGAGGGTAAGATGCTGCTCAAGGTCAGGGTCATACCAGCCTGGGCTACATGATCAGAGAGATCCTCTATGTCTCTTTTCATGTATTCCAGGGAGGTACGTCTCAGGTCATTCACACCAGCATGTACAATGACGGAGTCATATTTGTATTTGCTTTGGAGTGACCTGAGTGCTTGCGTTATGTGTCGGACCCTAGCACCCGACAGGCAGCTCACCGTGACCTTCTCTTTATTCAGCCTGGTGAACGGGACGTCAGTGTGTCTGACAATAGAGTCACCTATAGCAAGAGTATCAGGTGTGTTATTCAGCCTTAAGGGCTGTGGCTGCTTGGCACACTGACTTTGTGGGTTATGTGTTGTGTGTGTTTTGTTTTGAGGTAGCGTTTGCTTGGATGTCTGCTTTGGAGGTCTCTGTTGCTTAGGTAGATTTTTATTTAGAGCCTCCGAGTATGTTTTTGTGTATTTATGTGTTTGGTTCACTGATGTGGTGGGACTATGTGATACTGGAATTGTGTTGTGTGAGGTTACCTTCTCCTCCTGACTGGTTACACCAGTTTTGAGATGAGAGAGCTCAGCCTCCAGTTTGGCTAAATAGTTGCATCTCTCACATATATTTGAATCTGTTTGCAGGAGGAGAGGGTTGTCCGTGTACATGAGACAGTTGTAACATTGCCTCAAAATTCCCAGATTCACCAGCTGGACTGGAGAGGAAACCATTGACTGACCTTTGGACATGCTAGAATAATAGGGAAACTGAATTTAAGACGGACCAATAGAGGACAGGGTAATCGTAGAGAGTATAAGAGTAAGTAGTGCTTATGGTTTAATAGTGCTAACTTGTAGGATTACTTAATTGGACCAGTGAAGGGCCTTACAATGAGAATATGGTGTTTAAATTGAGAGATAGAGCAGTTCTAAGGGAAAAAGTGAAGAGCAGACTTTGTGGAGCCAGGAATAGTTTAAACCCAATTAGGCGGCGCTGCCCGCTGTCGCGCTATGCAGAAAAACACGCAACACCGCGCAAAAGTGGGTTTTAAGAGAGGAAGATGAAGGAGTTTTGGAATTGACCCAACATGGCCAATAAATCTACAGTTTCAAGTCAGCAACCACTCCCACAGGGGCAGGCAGGCTGCTCAATGTTTTTCACTGCCACTGATCAACAGAGAGGCTTCCCTTTAGCCCAAGCAAAAAATGGCCTCACAGAAACTTACAAACAGTTCAAGAACAGCAAGCCTGTAACTGAACTTTTTTAAATCTCAAAAAAGTGGGAAAAAAGCAAGATTTTTTTTTTGTTTTTCAGAGATAGCAGAGGTTCACGAGTATCAACAAGTTATAACAGTGCAGTAAATGACCCCACACAAGAGTGCTAGGCCAAAGACAGATAAAATGCAAGTTTTGAGAAAAAAACTATTTTAAAAATAAGTGCAAACAGGAAATTCAGTAAACAGCTCTAGGTTGTGTTCTAAATACAGTTACTAATGCAGAAATCAAATTTAACAAGCCAGAAAATGCTCAAAATAGACAGCTATGCAGAAAAACTTAGCAAATAAACAGAGGAAAAATACTTAAAATCTCAAAAGTGGCTCCTTTCTTCTCTCAGAGTTTTCTCCTCTTGGTGGGTGCTTCACCAACAGCCAACAAGCCTGAAAAGATGCCAAACCCACGAGGCAACCAGGTTTTAAGAGAGGAAGATGAAAGAGTTTTGGAATTGACCCAAAATGGCCAATAAAACTACAGTTTCAAGTCAGTAACCACTCCCACAGGGACAGGCAGGCTGCTCAATGTTTTTCACTGCCACTGATCGACAGAGAGACTTCCCTTTAGCCCAAGCAAAAAATGGCCTCACAGAAACTTACAAACAGTTCAAGAACAGCAAGCCTGTAACTGAACTTTTTTAAATCTCAGAAAAGTGGGAAAAAAGCAAGATTTTTTTGTTTTTTTTTTTTCAGAGATAGCAGAGGTTCACAAGTATCAACAAGTTATAACAGTGCAGTAAATGACCCCACACAAGAGTGCTAGGCCAAAGACAGATAAAATGCAAGTTTTGAGAAAAAAACGATTTTAAAAATAAGTGCAAACAGGAAATTCAGTAAACAGCTCTAGGTTGTGCTCTAAATACAGTTACTAATGCAGAAATCAAATTTAACAAGCCAAAAAATGCTCAAAATAGGTGGCTATGCAGAAAAACTTAGCAAATAAACAGAGGAAACATACTTAAAATCTCAAAAGTGGCTCCTTGCTTCTCTCAGCGTTTTCTCCTCCTTGGACTACATGAAAAGGGACATGGAGGAGCTGTCCGATCTTGTAGCCCAGGCAGGTATGACCCTAGCCCTGAGTAGCATCCTGCCATCACCCAGAATGATACCACAGTACAAGGACAAAATGATTGACTTCAACAATTGGCTAAGCTTCTGGTGTCATTCTAAGGGGATCCAGTATCTGTCTGCCTGGGATGACATAATTGACAAGCCATGATGCTTTGCCAGAGATGGCCTGCACCTGTCTTCCCTTGGATTCTGGATACTGGCTAAGGCTCTAGCCACCCCTATAGTGCCTTTTTTAGGCAAGGTTCAAATGACAAATTAACCACCCTACAGGTACAGGCAAGAAGAATCTGAGGGTATTGCTACTCAATGCTAGAAGTCTAAATCTCAAAATGCACTCTCTTGAGGCACTCCTTAAAATGGAGAACATCGACATGTGTGCAGTGACAGAGACCTGGTTCAAGGCTCCAGAGAGTACCCCTGCATTACCAGGCTATAATTCATGCCACACCTTTCGGCCACCTAACCTGGACTGAAACACTAAAGGCGGAGGCGTGTCCATATTCATTAAGGATATCCACACCTGCAAGCTAGTTGCTCAGCATAATGCATCCGAAATTATCCAAGTGCAACTAACTCTGGGCAAGACCGCAATCCAAATTGTAGCTTGCTACAGATCCCCCACCATGCCCCAGGATTCCTACTCCTCATTTCTTAATACACTGGAAAATATTAGAGTGCAACCTAACACCCTAATAATGGGAGATTTCAACTACCCTACCATTAACTGGGAAAACTACTCATGTACCAACTCTTGTGCCCAACGTTTTCTGGAATTCATAAATTCCAATGCCATGGATCAACTTATCCACACCCCCACCAGGTGCAGCAATATCCTAGACCTATTACCAACATGGGCAACCGGTGCTCCACACCAGAGGTCAATTCCTCGTTGGTCAGATCCGACCACAAGCTAATCACCCTAGACATCCACATCCCTCCCCCACCTCCCATTAGGGAAACCACAGTAAAAAATTTCTCCAAAGCCAACTTCACGCTTCTTAAGACAGAAGTGGCAAACTTCACGACACCCATGCTGACAGACAATAGAGGTATGACTGCTGAATCCTACACAAATACACTTTATTAGCACTTACACGAATGCATGGATCATGTAATCCCTAACAGAACCAAGATGCTATCCTCCAAAAAAAGGAAGCCAATCTGGTGGTCCCATGCCATAAACAAACTCTACAACAGAAGAAAGAAACCGTTGCAAAAAAGAGTAAAATCCCATGATTGGAGAAACACCCTGGTCAAGCTCAGTAAGAAGCTGAGATCCCTCATAAAATCCTCCAAAGCTAGTTATGAAAACAAAATCGCCACTGACTCTAAAGACAACCACAAAGCATTCTATAGCTATGTCAAGAATCTCAATGGCAACACTCAGATTTGCTCTGAGTTACAGCACAATGGCACTAAATATACAGAACCAACTGAAATTGCTAACATCCTGGCAGATAGGTTCAGTGCTAATTTTACCCCTCTGTCATCCCCTAAAGGGCCCATCTCTATACCAAAAGAATGCAAAGTTCCTGTAATCACGGCTTCACAGGTAAAAAACACACTATCCAAAGCCAAGAACACAGCATCAATGGGACCTGACGACATCCCAGGCTGTGTTCTACATGAACTACAGAACAAACTGGCACCCCACCTAAGTACCATGTTCAATCATAGCCTCACCTCAGGCTATGTGCCCACTGAATGGCGCACAGTAACAGTTATCCCACTCCACAAAGGGGGAGCCACCACAGACCCTGGAAACTACCGCCCCATTAGCCTAACAAGACTGGTCTGCAAGGCTATGAAGCGTATCATCATGGAACTTATAAACAATGACATTGGTAATCTCCAAACTCAGGAACCCACCCAGTTCGGGTTTGTAAAAGGCAGATCATGTCTCCTAAACTTGATAGACTTCTTTGAAGCAGTCACCAAAGCCGTAAATGAGGGTAAGGTGGTTCACACAGCCTATCTAGATCTCTCCAAGACTTTCGACACCATCCCCCACTCTGGAATTATAGATAAACTCACTAAACTAGGTATAAATCCCTATGTCACAAGATGGGTTGCCAACTGGCTCACTGACAGAACCCACACTGTGAAAGTAGCAGACTCCAAATCCAACTTCAGACCAGTGACAAGTGGAGTACCACAGGGTTCAGTCCTGGGTCCTCTCCTGTTTGGTATCCACCTTAAAAAACTCCAGCTATACTCTGTCGCATATCGTCTACTCAGAGGCGATCTCTGCTTAACATACAAGGCCATGTCAAACCCAGAGCTGTTGGACATGCTACACTTAAAGAAATCCCAATCCCTCAGAGCTACACGCTCCAGGGATCTAAACCTTGTCATCACAATAAACAAAACATGCTGGAGGGATAGGTTCCTGACCCAGAGACTCCCCAGACTCTGGAATAGATTGCCCATACATGTCAAGCAGAGTGCCTCTTTGGACCTCTTCAAGAGGAACCTTGACGATTGGATGGGAGAAAGGAAATTCACCCCAGGGATCATGTCAGTCACCCTGCTAGACAGGGGTCCAGGAAAGTAAATAATGTGGGAAGAAATAGCCAGGGAATTGTTATGGCTAGGCTTGTATAGGCCCTAGGGCTGATAGCCTAGTACCAACCTATGAACCTATGAACTTCTCTGAAGTACAGGCCAACACAGAAGGTCTTTGGCTAATGAAGTTCGCAGATGACTGCAAACTAGGAGCCATAATCAAAACTCCAAAAGATGTGGACATCCTACAAAAGGGCCTCGCTGAGATAGATGCCTGGTGTCAAAGCCATGGCCTCAAGCTCAATGCCAAAAAGTGCATTGTCATCCCTTTTGGTAAAAACTCAGTACCCATGAACTACCACATAGGTGGTAGTCTACTTAACACCGAAAGTATGATAAGAGACCTTGGGACACAGGTGGACAGTACTCTCTCCTTTGATAATCACATCGCCACAGTAGTCAGGAAATCCTTCTATGTGGCACATCTCATCACAAAAATTTCTCATCCAGGAAAAAAGAGGTCATTGTTCCCCTCTACTCATCACTCATTAGACCCATTATAGAGTACAACGCCCCTTTTGGTATGTACCTCACAAGACATCTACAACAACTGGAAAGGCCACAGAAATACCTCACACTGAGGATTACCGACCTCAAAGAGATGCCCTATGCAGACCGTCTCAAAAAACTGCAGCTTTACTCCATTGCATATTACCTACTCAGAGGCAATCTCTGCCTAACACACAAAGCTATGTCAAACCCAGAGCTTATAGACATGCTCCACTTAAAGAAATCCCAATCCCTACGAGCTACACGCTCTAGGGACCTAAACCTCGTCACCACAATAAACAGAACATGCTGGAGGGATAGATTCCTGTCCCAGAGACTTTCCATACTCTGGAACAAACTACCTATCTATATCAAACAAAGCTCCTCATTAGCACTCTTCAAGAAAAATCTTGATGATTGGATGGGAGATAGGAAATTCACCCCGAGGATCACTTCTGTGGCTCTGCTCAACAGTGGCACAGGAAAATTATTTTCTTGGGTGGTGAAAGCCAGGGTACATTTGGCTAGGCTTACATAGGCCCTAGGGCCAATAACCTAGTACCTACCTATGAACCTATTAGCAAAAAGAAGGGAGGAGATGTATGACTGATGTAAGGAAATTCTGTTTCACAGTAGCAGAGAAGGTGTAATTCTATAAAATGTTGAGTCGGAAGTGGAGTATATCATGGGGGGCATGTAATCTTGGAATAGATGGAATAAAATTAAATAGGACACAGGCCACTGTATATTTACTACCAGCAGCAATACTGGATTCAAAAGACCATAAGATGTTTTTCTGCTGCCATCTTTGCTTTTATGTATAAGAAGTGCCTGCCGAGATCTATTTCCCTATTTTGTCAGTCTGTTGAAGATGACAGTAGTACTAGTTCATTACACAGAATGCCAGTTATTGTAATAAATATTTGATGACTGCATTTCCCTAAGTACATAAAATGGTACAGACATACCTCAAACAAGCTTACCATATACCTTTATACAGACCTTTTCCTCTCTAGGATGAATATCCATAAACATAGTCATGTGCAGAATGACTGACACGCAAGTGGCAGCCCATTTCTCTGGTCTGATTATTCTGCACAAATATGACAGTTGTGGTTTTTAGAGGGTATTTCTATTCACATGTAGAAAGGGAAAATGGGATTAAGCTAATTTCAGATGCTCTGTATGACAGTAGCTTGAATATGGATCTTGGTTTATGACATGCTATGGTACTTAGCATTTTTTCTCTGATATACAAATGCACTGAAGGAAAACAAATGCTCCTTATTCTCTGGAGATGATACCCTGAATCCAAAAGCTGACTATTTTAGAAAGTTAACAGTGCTTAAAAAATTACTGTCTTTTCCAATGTGTTTGTAACTGTGTTTTATGTATGACAAGAAAGTAAATGTCAACATATAAAATAACATTCTAGCATAAACACTAGTAGCCGTCAGTTTAACAATCAGGAATGCCATAATATTCACAAATATTAACAGTATAACAAACCTGTGTTCAGTACTGCAGCTTTTCAATGGTATCTGATAGAACTTTAGACTTGTCAACACATTTCTCTGTCTCAGTCTCTCTCTCTATATATATCTATATCTTTGTGTATATATCTTTCATTTTCAAGTAAAATGCAAGTCTGTATAGCATACTAAATGAATACATGCTTTCTAGGCTAATATTTTGTTCTCTTTGTGATCTCTGCCTCTTTTGTAACACATCTCTTCACTAGAACCAGGCTATTATTGCAATTATTGCATTTCCTTTTAACAAAGACATCCATCTCACAAAGACTGCATGCTAGGACAGCTAATGAATAATACATTATAAATGTTTTCTTTCTATGGATTTAACACATCTCTTTTCACTGTGATTTTATTTTCCCATTAAGTATCAAGTAACTGACTTGAGCTGTTACCTTCTCTAGTAAATGAATATTGACTCTAATGTAGCAGCACCTTAAGTTTCAGGCTGACACACATGTATGTCCTTGCGTGCATGCAACCATGCACATACTCACACGCACACACACTGATGAATAACTAGGGTTAGTCTGTGCATTCAACTAACTGTAAAACCTATATTGGTTCAGGAAAAAGGTATTGCATCACTTCTAAGTCCCAGTGTCTTCGTATCCTCTCTTTTAAACTAAGGTTTGGGAATTAATTCATCTGCATAAAGGATGAAAGGCAGCTGTGAAAGTTTGCTGGACAATCTGTTAATGAAGACAGAAGAAAGAAATGTTTCTAGAAAAAGATCTTAGGGCACATATTTGAAGACAACAGCAATAGGAGACAAATTTCTTCCTAAATTTTGAGAATATTCTGAGACATAAAAACCTCAACTCAATGGCTTTTTGGATTATTCTTAGAACAGTGATGGCTGGAGTAATAGGTCATGGTCAGTTATGGTAAAAGCTTTAGTAAAGTTTATGAAGAATGTACTTTAATGACTTTGCCAGCATTCTAAGGAATATCATCAGTTAAGGTATATAGTGCTGTTGTACCAATCCCCAAATTATGCTGGCTACGGGGATATCAGTTTATAGAGAATTAAGTGTGCAAAAAAAATTAAAAAAATTTTATGAGGGTTGGTAGAATGGAAGAAAGCTTGAAATCATTGGTAGAAGTGATTCAGGGACTTTTGAAAACTGTCTAACTATTTCTTACTTCTATATAAATGGCATTGTATTTGTAGAAAGGCATAGATTATACACGTGGTGTAAGAGTTAATTAAGGTATTCACTGCATAATTTTGTAAACAGGCATACAATACAGCAGAACCAGGCGATAAATCACTTGGTCTAAGAATTTTTGTTGTTATTGTTAAAAAACAGAAAAAAAAGGGAGTCAAAAGAGGTTGTCAATAGAAAAAGGAAAATTGATGTCTGTGTGGGAAGAAGTGTTGGGCAACTGAGACATCTATTTAGAAAGTCTGTTGGTGAAAGGAGGCCGACAGGGCATTTAATGCTAAATAATATCCTAGCTATTACAAAACTTTATTAAATAGTAACTCTAGGAGATAGTAATAACACTGAAAAAAAGCACCTTTTCATTGCTTATACTGCCCTACTCTCCCTTCTTCACTTACTTCCTTACTTCTATCAAATTTTCTTCCCTGACATTCTCTCTAAATATACCATAAGCCAGTTTTTCCCTCACTTCATATTGCAATTCCTGTTTGTTTCAGTCTAACTTACCTTTAATTTCTCTATAGACTGTCTAAACTGTATTTAAATATTAAATTGTTGTCATATAACTTGCATTGATTCTTAACCATTTTTTTATATTATGGCTAATTTGTTATGCTTATTTAAACTGTAGATGTTTTTGTTTTATTGTTGACGATTGTAAAATTATTGTTCTTAAGATGTTTTGTAATAATTTGGAGATTTTCTCCCCAGACCTCCACTGAAAATGGGCTTCTACCAAGTTGGACTTTCCTGGTAATCTAATCTAATATAAATAAATAAATAAGTAAACATTGAGAGATGTATATAGTGACTATACTGATCCTCTGAAAGCTCAGCTTAACCAACTCATATTCTCACAGCCAAGAGAAATTGATAGCAAGTGTTTTATGGGCTTTCATAGTCAGTAAAACAGTTCATGCTCCTATACTTTCTCTTTCATTTTTTTGTCCCTGTAAATGATTGTACATGGAGAAGTTAAAGCTGAATGTACTACCAAGAATTATGATCTGATCTATAATCATAACCTTTTATTATTTGTTCTTGACATGCATGCCAAGATTCACCTCTCAAGCTTTGCTCTTAAGGTGAATTTCGTGGCATCCATATCTCAATCATAAAACATCTCAAACAAACCTCATAACCAATCTACCCCCAATTTTTGTGATTAGTCCTTCATTGTTTCTTCTCCTAAAATCCTCACCATTGGTTTAAACTATTTTTACTTAACAACCCTGCCACCCTAAATGGGACACTCCTTTAACCCTCCTAAGTTTCACATTTTCTACCTCATGAATATCCTCACTTCTTTCTATTATCATCCTCAACAATCACAGCAATAGCTGCATCTCCACTGACTCTACCTCCCAATTCTGTCACTTTTCTACAAAAAAAAAGTAGCCAAACAATTTTTAACTCCCCACAATAGGTCCTCATCCTGAAATTTTAATTTTCTTACTTTCTCTGCACTAACTCACAACACTACCACATATGTAAGTTTTCAGTACTTCCCCACCCATATGTCTATCATAGTGTCCCTTTCTATCAGCCTTCCTCCTTTCATTTCTACAGATATGTATAATATCTATTGATTAACCTCAATTTTAAATCATACATAGGTCTCACCTTCAACAACTGCCCAACCACCAAATGAAAAGACTTGACGATGGCCTTATGATGTGTAAAACTCCTACAGTATGATGAAGTACAGGGGAAAGAATGATAGGGTTGCAGAAGGCAGACAAAGATGTAAATGAAAGGATGTATCAGTGTGTAGATACAGAAGTGGAACATGGGTTTCAGGATGTCAGTTTATTATGTTTATTGGTTTGCAGAATGAGAAAGTATTTAGTATAGCAATTAAAGAGTGGGATATATTATATAAATATTAGGTATCAATGGAGAAATTGTCTTATAATGCCTAAGATTATTGACTCATAAAGGTGGGAACTACTAAATATCAAAAAAGGATATTAAACTTAGCAAATATGTACTATATTCCAGGAATTAGAGTTGAATTCACTAGGAAGTATCTGGAAATTTTAACTTTCAGTATGAATGAAGTATAATAATGGCTGACTTTAACTATATACATAAAGAAAAGTATACTAGTGTAACTAATAAACCAAGAATTTCAGGGTCAGTTAAGGCTTTAGTAAACTTTACTGACTTACTTAGTCTTATAGATGTTAATAACTTTTCTTAATTAATCCCACCTTCAGCAAGCCATAAAGAACACACACCAAATGCTAGGCCACCTGTATAGAGTAACACTATCTTACCAACTGTGCTAGACAAAACATAACCACTTCTTATCTACTCCCCACCCTAATCTATGCCTCTCCTATCTTAACCAGTCTCAACACTTCTCTATCAGACAAACTATCACAATGTTACATTTAAGAAACCAAATTCATAACCAGCCAACAATATAGATCATATCACATACTCTCTTTAAAACAAATAACCTGGCTAGAAATAAATAATGCACTATTATCACAACTATATTCTTCTCTACCATTTCATCTTCTCCCTTTTGTCTTCCTTGTACTTTTTTTTTTTTGGCTGATCCATATACATTATCTTCCTATCTACTAGATTTTGAGCAAGTCTTTATATTATCAAATATGCTTAAGTAAAACCTAAAATCTATGCATACTGATGATACTGCACTACATATACCTCCTGGTATTACAAATGTCCATATACAAGCCAAGTAACTTTTATTTTAATTGAAGTGGTTTATAAATGACATACTCATGTCAAGGATGTCCAAATAAAGGAACTTTATCTTATGAATGAAACTGAAACTGACTGTAAATTATGAAACAATACAAATGATTTCCATGATGTCTGTATAACAGAGCATTTCTCCCCAGGTCTCTACTGAAAAAGGGCACTGCTCAGATGGGCCTTCCCAGTATATGAATGCCAATAAATAAATAATCAAACTTTAGCCCTGATTCCAAAAGACCTTCTGTCAGTGTACATGGCCACTGAGAGCAAGCTGAGAGCAGGTATTTATGAATCTGGTCCTTTTAGTTTATTGATAGGCCTTACAATGAAGTAAGTCACTTACATTGAGACAGGTCTTTTGGAATCAGGGCAGACCTACACTAAGAGCAACTCTTTTGCAATCTGGCCCTTTCTGTTTTATATGCATTACTGATATAGATTTGTTACACTGTAAAGAATTAATAAGGTATATGTTTCAAATTATTTAGTTTCTAAAACAGAAAAAGTAAAGGCAATAACATGACCTTTATCAGATCACTATGCAATCAGTTATGTTGCAATGTTAAATCCAAGAAAACTGGCATAATTTACTAGACAGGCAGCTTATATAACAAAGTCAGAATATTTTAAAAAGTAGTTTCTAACAGAAATTCAACAGTTCAGTAGTAATGGTGTAGCTTCCGATGAAGCCGTAAGACTCAAGGAAAGCATTTTTAAAGCAAATATCTCTCTCTTTGCTATAGCAACATGAGAAAACAATAGAATACATACTTTTTGAAGTTGAAAGGAAAGATATGCAAACTAAAGTTAAATACAAAAAGGAGAAAAGGCCTATTATGGACAAAAACTGAATGCAGAACATCAGAGATCCTACATTATACATTTTCCATTAATTTTGAAAATGTTAGCTGTTAGATTCAAGATGATAGTAAAAGCTAATGACATCAACAGTATGGGCCCTATTCCAAAAGACTTGCTCTCAATGTAAGTGTTTATTTACACTGAAAATAGGCTGAAAGCCAGTCTTTTGGAATCTGTCGCACTGTATAAGCTTGTTTATAGACAGGTCTTAAAAAGATTAAGTTATTTACGCTGAGCGTGAGTCTTTTGGAATCAGAGCAGACTGAAACTGAGAGCAACTAATTTGGAAACTGGCCTATATCTATTCTGGTAGTAACAGGAAATATCCATATATTGAAGAAATTCTGGACTGTTTTAAAAAACACTGAGAAAATTAATGTGCAAAATAGTAGTGTAAAAAATAATTGATGCCCTTTTAAATAAGGATATACAAATGTAAATAAAGGAAATAATAAAACCTTTTTTAGAAAGAGAAATAGTGGAGCAAATAAAAAAATAATGGAAAATAAAACATTAGGTAATTATGGTGTAATTTCTGCATTATATAACATATTCCCTCACAATGTTTTATTTCATTTATAAAAAGTATTTACAAAAATTAAAGCTACATATACCTCCATCATGGAAATATACAATAATTTCTCCCTTCTTAAAACACAATAAACATCCATTTATGTGTTCTTTTTATAGATATCCATTTCTGTGTTCTTTTATAGATTTATATCATTAATGAATATTGTTTACAAAAAATATTATGTCTATCCTTGCCAATAGATACCTGGAATAATAGTGGAAGACCAAACTGGCTTTACATTAAATAGGCTCATAATTTCAAAAGATAATTATTTTCATTGGTAACAATAAACAAAAACTATGTATAATTAGCCTAGATCCAGATAAAGCCTTTGATTCAGGAAAATGGTGTTGTTTAACTGAAGTATGAGAAATACGTAGATTTCCAAGTAATTTTATATCTCTTATTAATCATCTTTATCAAAACTCATTCTCAAATGTTTAACCAGGATCTTTTGTTTCTATGTCAATAATAATAAGCAAGGGGAAGAAACAAGGTTGCGACTTTTCTCCTTTATTATTTGCTTTGGCTACTGAGTCTCCATTCATTTAAATAAAAGTTAACAATATTGTAAGATCTAAAAATCCATATATTTCCAAAATTTAGCTATTTGATGAGAATTTACTGTTAGCAATAAGTAACATTGATTCTTCACTGATATATATTAAAAATCATTAAAAACTAAAAACTTTTTGCACTTATGACTTTCTTAAAGTTCATTTAGAATAAAACTAATATCTCATTATTTAAAGAGTTAAATTATTTGCTGGAAACTAATAAGGAATGTAAATGAAGCAGTAAAGAGATTACATATTTAGGGTTAATCTAAATTGTGATTAAAAAGAAATAGAAACAATACATTAGAAATATAACAATAATAAATGGAATAAGTTATCCTTTTCTATGGAAGATGGGTTGAGTTTAATCTTAATATTCATATTACACAAAATACTATTAATTATACAGATGACAATCATTCTAAATACCAGATTAAACAAATTAAACATTTATTTCAAGTTCTTATGGCACCAACTAACCTAGAATTGGGTTGGGACATCATGAAAGAGAATTTATAGTTGGTGACATAGGATTTCCTGACCAAAACACTTTATGCTTTATCTATTTGCCCACCTGTATGAAACCATTTGGTTAAATACAGAAAAATATTACCATGCAGTATACACAGATTTTGAATAATAATGATAATAATATGAAGTGATAGTGATATTTCTTCAAAACCATCAACGATCCAACAGATTCTACTTTCATAAAAAAAAATTAAAAAACATTTACAAATGATATATAAATACAAGGAGATCAAAGCATGATGTTTCATAGCCTACCCAATAGCATTTACACTGGTGGCCTAATGGTTAAGGTGTTTGCCTTACAAACACAAGGTGCAGGGTTTGAGTCTCACAAGGGATAATTGGGCTAGGCTTAAAATGGCTCGCAAGAGCAGTTAGCTTAGTACTAACCTATGAACCTATGTATAAAAAAAGACAGAAATTCAGATGCAGTACTTCATTTGCCTATTAACTATTCCCATGGGCACCCTTGGTTGCCATGAACTGCTCATACCCTTCCTCTCTCCTCAACCACAATGATTACCTTCTTTTTCATCTTCAAATTGTTGTCTCATTTACTGGCATATAGGGCTCACTTTAGGATTTTCCAGCTGTTCAAACAGTCCTCATAAAACTAAACAGGTGGACTTCTTGTCGATCACCAAACATCCAAGCCATGTTGACATGTAAAGAAACATGCAAGAGAAGAAATATAAATATCAAACATGTGAAAGGTGCACCATGCTCTCCAGTAGCTCTGCATCCTTATTTACATCTCAGTTACTGGACTGCTGAATTCAGTTTTCTTTTAGACCAGGATAGATTTATTCTGGGGCAGTGAGTAATTAATCCAGCTGTTTGTCTCAAGTGAGCATACCCTCATTCTATTAAACCATACCTGTGTTTTTTGTCTTTTTGCCTATACATTCTGCAGTCCTTCCATTTTATTTCACTCATCTTTGTTGTACAACATGGCCATTCTTTGCTGATCCTCTTTCAGTGTAAGATGATCTCTTACTATATTCTTTCTTCCTGTATCAATTGATGTGTTTTATGACAGTACCCATTGTCATACTGCCAGCCCAGCTATCTGGAATTTTGTAAATAATTATATGTCATTTCTGAATATGTTTATGATTTATACAGAACTGTATGTTATGTACTTCAAGAATATAACCACAGCATGCTTTGCTGGCTTAGAACAGAAATGTATACAAACTATGTCGCCTCACAATAAGACGTTGTCCTGGTCAATTCTCAGCGAAAGCGTCTTCTGTGAGGAGACATGCATGAATGGGCATACCTTCATTGAAGGTTGTACGTCAGGGCTGGCAACTCGGTATGTAAAAATCTACTGCCAATCATTAGCGGACCGGAGTTTCGCTGTGGCGACCCCTAACTGGGAAAAGATGAAAGATACAACAACAACCTGTGCAAATGTATGTTTTAATAATAGAAACTGGAACATACAGAGTTAACTAAAAGTTAGTTTCAATGCAGCAAGAAGAAAAGATGTCTAGAACTAGGGTGCCTTTTGCATTGTTTTGTAAGTGTTTTTTTTTATGTCTTCTAGCAACTGGAAACATCTGAAGGCTCTGTATTTTTCACACAGAGATGTTAAATGTTGGACACTAGGCGTTTAGTCTGGGAACTTAAGTCAGGTGACAAAAAGTGATGTCATCCAAGCTAACCCAGAAGTAATATTAGATATTAACTTAAGAATTCTCTCAGAGAAAAAGTGGGCATTTTGTATTTTGTCTTGGACGTAGCAAGAACATCCACTCATTATCACCATCTGCACTTGTCTTGCAAATAGTAAGTAACTAGAGTACAGTGATCTCTTTTAGATATAGATAGGAATATAGTAAAGATTAGTTTAGATGTTTTCTGTATTTATTTGAGACTGTTTTGCAATGTTGTTTTAAAACATTTTCTGTGATTTTGAACTCTGAAGTAACTGTGTTTGTGTACTTAGTATTGTCTTGTTCTTTTATTATTTATATTTAAACCTATCTTTGTGGTTGATATTTGTGAGACATATTTAAGCTCTTAGCGTACTTGTATATCTCTTTGGTGTCACTGTACAGGCCACTCCTAGATAGCCTTGCAAGTGTTGGTCAGACTACCATTTGGATTAATAGTAACATTACACAGTAGGATTGGACACCCTTTGTATGGGCCTTATAGTAGCTGATAAGTTAGAGTTGGTGGCAGTTGAAACTATCTTATAGTCTGGGCAGAAGTGAGCATTGCTAGTAAACCTGTGCCAGCCTTCCCCGAGTGTGTATGTGTTTGTATATAAATCAAATCTCAAAGCATGTGCATATCAGCTACTTGGACAGGGACATGAAGCACTGGTTGGACAGAGAGGGTACTGGAGGTCTTGGATTGGCCCCTCAGCTAAGATCATAACCCTATAGCTGTGCCAGTGGGGAGTCTTATTGGGGATCTGGAGAAAGAGGGAGAAACCAGCCCCAGACTGACTGTGATCTCTGTGTGCTCTTAAGGCAAATTGTACTTTACTGTATGTGTACTTGTCATCCTTCAAGTGTGTTAAGTCCCCTAGCTTTTGCCAGTGGTAAGGTTTGAGGCTCCTTGATTACTGGGCCAGTACAGGAGCATCACACCCATTAACATGCACTGAGTACTATCAGCTTTCCCCACCCCTGATCCCTGAGTCTCTGATAGCCATACCACACTTTGGTCAATATTTACTCTTACAGGAACAGCAAAACACCATCAAATTCTACAAGGCTTATGTACATGTATAGGTTCATTATTTGCAGACCAAGCTGCATGCCATCATACACTGGTCTCATTCATAACACCCAAATACAATTTCATTTACATTTTGCACTAGCTGATCTTACATTGCTTTATATTACCAATGTTGCTGGATAAAGTAGCATAGCTACTGTCCCAGCTTGTCTTGTGAACCAGATAATAGCCATATACCCCTGACTAGTAATCCAGGAGTGTGCAACAGCTATTTACATCCTATATCAATCCATTATTAGACCCTTCAACTAAATGACCTGCTTAATTAATTACTCTTTTGTTTGGAAAACATGATGTTTCACTGTTAAACATCCCTGCATTTATTCAGTCACTCTGTCCATTCTTCCACTTGTGAATGCTTAGATGACCTGCAAATTAAAATTTTAAGTCTCTTTCAACAACTCATTCCCTTGGTCTTCTATAAGCTTCACTGGGTCCTGACCTCTATTAAGCCAATAATCCTTACTTTTTATCTTTCAGTGTCTGATTTCTATGTCCTTCTGCTTACTCACCAACAAATCCTTATGTTGTTTTATGTCTATAAGCTCACCCACTCTCTTTGTAATACAAGTTTCCAGTTCTTTTATTATTGCATTTTACTATTGCACTACCCTAGTGAGCTACTACCCACCTTTATTACTATCAGCACGTCCTGTCCCAAGGCACCAACATCCTGACTGATAGCAGACAATTTTCCAATGATAATATTGAGTTTCACCTTGATTTTCATGCTGACCAGTCTGCAAATTTATCCAAAGATGCATAAAACATTTAAACAATGTATCACCAAATATCCCGCAGTTCATAACATTTACCAGAAATAAAAATAAACCTAAATGGCACTACTGTTCTCGAGCATGTGGGTCAAACTGATTCTGATTCCTTGTTGCCATTGAAAGACTGGCTTTAATAAACTAGAGTTGTGCCTAAAATCTGAAAATAAGAAATAGCATTCAGATCTAACCATCATTTGATCAACAGTCGGCTGACAGACAAAATATCTAAACTATAGCAAAACTGCAAAATATCTAAAGACAAAATACTGACACAATGGAAGTTATACTAGGGAAGGGTTTATGCCCTTTCCCCACTGTTGTGTAACCTCAGAGTTGGTATATAGGATTAGTAGGGGTATGGGGGTGCAGATGTGTCAATGGTATACACTTAATTAGCAGGGTGGATATGTGGGGGGGTGCAAATGTAACAAAATTTAACCTCATAGAAAACCATTGAAAACTTGATTGAACCATATTTTACCAATGTTTCTGGGAGGGATGCAAGGCCTGTGGTTCACCCCCACATCCCCTGCTAATTATGTATACCATCTCCAAGGTCACACAGCAATGGGGAAAAGGGCATAAACCTTCCCTAGTATAACTTCAAATTTTTTCAGTATTTTGTGTTTAGATGTTTTTACTGTGTTGATATTTTGCAGTATTGATATGTTGCTGTCAGTCCTTTGACTGTCAATCAAATAATGGTTAGGTTATGTGTAGCTAACCCATATTTATGTGTGTGTGTGTGTGTGTGTGTGTGTGTGTGTGTGTGTGTGTGTGTGTGTGTGTGTGTGTGTGTGTGTGTGTGTGTGTGTGTGTGTGTGTGTGTGTGTGTGTGTGTGTGTGTGTGTGTGTGTGTGTGTATACATGCATATATGAACAACTGTATGGAATTGTCTCCGTAAGGGGATTGGTTTCTAGTGACTTTATATACCTTTTTCTGTCATTGTAAGGGAGGGATTTTAAAATGGTAGTGAATAGTTATAAATGAACATTTTTTAATTCTTCACAGTCAAACTTTGTAAAATGATGAAAACATCCTACCTGATTAACAGTCATTTCACAGCATGAATGATTAAGTTATGGTTTACTTTCCATGCCCATTCCATCTCCTTTTTCCACACAAATATGTTCATTAGCTTGTAGATCATATTAAGTGAAACACAGGTTTCTCTTTGTTTCTGAATATTTTGTGTGTGTGTGTGTGCGTGAGCGTGTGAGTGTGTGTGTGTGTGTGTGTGTGTGTGTGTGTGTGTGTGTGTGTGTGTGTGTGTGTGTGTGTGTGTGTTGAAAGAGACTTAAAATTTTAATTTGCAGGCCATCTAAGCATTCACAAGTGGAAGAATGGACAGAGTGACTTCTCATTGCACCCCATTGCAGTGAACAAAATAAACAAGAGATCATCTTATGAAAGTAAATACCAGCCTAATGCATAAAATGCTTCATTATACAAAACACAACAGATGCAAGATGATAAAAACTGCAACAGTCATCCATTTTGATTTTTCATCACTTACTAGTATGAAATGAGTGCTATAATTTTAACAGAGCATGAAGACAGAGTTGATATAAACACAGTAAGTGTCTTAAATTAAGTGTGTGCAGACTGCCCTAGTGTTCATTACAAAATATTCAGAATGTATGAGTCTACTGAGAAAGAGAATAATATAACATCTACTAGCATGTGAAAGTGTGCACCTAAACAGAAATTAGTTGTTCAGCTGATAATTTTTAACCCGCCCAGTTCAGTTTTATGGAATATCTTTCTCTACTTTCACTGACCACTATGTGACCTGGCTTTAATGCCAATTAATACTGTTCATTGCACTGAATAAAGAACAAGATTAAAAAAATGTAGTTAGCAATAATTTATTGTTTATCATGAAACAATCATATTCTATTTTTCAGCTGTTAACCTAAATAAATAAATATTAGTTCATCATTATTTGCAGACTAATTGATGATTTTTGATACTATTATTTTTCACTTTTCTCCAAAAAATGCAATTTGGCAGTTTAATACAGAAGGTTAAAACTATGAGTTGTTAAAAAAAATATATATACATATTGTCGTCTAAGATTGAATCTCCTCAGCGTTGATTAATTTAACTAGGCAGTTCTACTGGGTCGCTCCTGAAAAGGAACACATGTCTAGGAATTCATCCACTCAACAAATGAAAAAAATAATCACACTTATTTTTAGGGATAATTTGTAATAATTCTGAACGCTGTTGAATTTCATATTGCTGGTTCCGTAAACACCACTATGTTGCAGCTTCATATAACATTATGAAGTTTTCCAAATGCCTGGGAGACCAAAATACTGTCTACAAGCTTAAAAAATAACTGCACAGAATGAAATTCAAGTATGCCCTTATTAGTTCCAATTATATTAAAGTATATTTAAATGAATACAATGTGTTAATATGGTGCATGGCACTCCCACAGAGACTAAACACACAAAAATGAATTACTGTAGTATTGTCACTATTAATGGCTATGTTACAATGCCACTTAATTTTGTCAGTACTATTTAAAGCAGTGTGACATTTTTCTATAATAGTACAGTGTTCTGCTTAGGTTTCTGTGATGTGATCAAAAACTGATGAAGTAGGCAAATAGAGGGGGAAAAAACCTTAAAATACAACCATTGCTTGCAGTTACCTCATTAGGAATATTTACAGCTGCTCAAAGGCTATTAATTCAGAAAAGTGGTTCTGAATACAAAATAAGCCACAGTAATAAAAGTCAATAATGCTACCAAGGCAGAATATTATGAATACATTTGCATCTCAGAATACTGTTGTATCAAAAGGTAGATTGTTCTAGAGCCATGGCTAAAATTTAGTTTATTAATATATTTCAAAAGGATAAAAACATGAAAATGTATTATTAGGAAGAATGCACATAGATGGTATCAGTAACAAAGTCTAAAGCTCTCTTCTTGCATCCCACTTGAAACTAACATAGCAGGAACACAGAATTAATTTTAACTATATAATTTCCCTTCTATATAACTTAAATACATAACAAATATTACAGCCATAAGTGAAATAAATAATGTTGACTAATTCTCATGGTGCATATCTTAATACAGTGGCAAGTTAGTATTCCATAAACTTATATGACTTATTTCTCTTCTGTACATTTTCTTTGAAAGTTTGTTTTATAAACCTGCATGCCTTATTCTCTTTTTTACATTTTCTTTGAAACTTTAATGCCTTACTGTCTCTGTCAATCATTTTCTCTGTCAGTGCTCTTCTGCTATATGAAATAAAATAAAGCTTTTGACAACAAAGCAGTCCAGCTGCTAATATAGCCAATTTATTCATATTGGTAGAATGGTGAAAGAAGTGATTCTAGCATGGAGTTCAAGGAGCTACAGATCACAAAATGACCTGGGATGTTATAAATATGCATTCTGTAAGAATTGTAATATGCGAATGGTAAACTATATGTAAGGTCATGAAACTTTGTCATTCACCTTCCCATCCTCAGAGATAGGAACTATAGCTGTCAATTTAAGATAGTGACTCTGATTTATCCAGAAATATTTCTGAAATTAGCTGTGGTATGTCTGTTCTGAATAAGCCATCTATAGTCCACACGAATGATACTTTGTTGGAGAATCTAATGGAAAAGATTCCACCAATTTGGTTTTGTTTTCCAGTTAGAGCACTGATCTCCGTGGACCTTTTTCAGATTCAGCCTGGGAGTGGTCTGTATTTAAGGAACTTGCTAAGAGTCACACACTTAGGAAATGGAAGTTGAGGGAATCAAACCTTGATCAACTAGACCACAGGAAACAGCTTGATAACAGCTCCTTAATCCTCTAAGTCAACAGCTACAAAATAGTTATTGTTGCAGTTTGTAAGAGACATAGGAAGAACAGCAGTCTTTGATCTTGTTGTGTTTCAGTAGAAATATTTAGTTGCTACCTTCCACCAAGGATGGACATCATTGTCCTTTATAAAGTTTTAGGGTCAACTTGTCAAACTCTTAAGGAAATCTAACATGGCGAATTACATTTTAATGACAAAAAGTTTGGTGTGCCAGTTGTACATTGCTGATGTCTCATATTATTAGTCCATCCAGTGATAGAAAAGTTATGAAACCTGTGGCCTATTGCTTCGAATTGCTAACTGATGCTGAACAGACATATTTACAAAGAGAGAAAGAGTAAGTGTGTGGGCAACTGAGAAGTCTTCCAAGAATTACAGTTGGAGACAAGTTCTGAGACCAGTGGCCTATTACTTCAAATTGATAAATGATGCTGAACAGAAATATTTACAAATGAAGAAAGAATGTCTTGAAAGTGTGTGGGGATGTGAGAAGTTTTGTTTTTTTTAATGTGTCAGAATTAATTAGTGGAATCAGTGGTTTATGGGCAGTCTAGGTATCTTTAGACATGCCACTGTAGACAGATTTGGTATTCGCTTGCCCAATAAATTTATCATGCCTAAAGCCTGACATAACTCAGTTACACAGGTTAGACTTCTTATACAACAATTGTATTTTGCTACACTAGCAAGCTGTCATATTCATTAATTTCATGTATTTTGGCAGTGAAACAAAGTGTTAAAGCAAAAAGGACAGAAAAAAGTGCAATAATAGAGCCAAGGTATCTATATGATTGCCCAACATTAATAGGACCTTTGCAAAGCTTCTGTATCAAAATGGCAGTTCTGTATCACCCGTAAACCATCCCAAAGGTGATAACCATTACTAACACTTCATTATCACAGGGTTTTAGGCAATAATTTGCTGCTGATTTATGCAAGTTCATAGGAAAGAGATATTTTTCAGTAGGGGATTACTACTCTAGCGGTACAAATATATTTCATGTGCCAACTACAACTCTCTAGGGAATCAATGCTAGAATCAAACTCATGTTTAAAGATATTGCATAGCTATTAAACCAATTACAGATAGAAATGTACAGTTTATCTTGACAGAGTTCCAGCAGTTTGCTTAGATTATGGACTGATACGTATCATATCAAGCCTAACTATCCACATTCCAGTGGTATTACTGAGAGACTTGTTTAAACTGCTAAAAAGATTCTTCAACAACCTGATCCTCGCTATGGTTCTTATGTCTTACTCTTCTGCCCCAGACAGACCTACAGATGTAAGCTCTCCACTGGTAACTTTTTGGAAGACAGATTAGAACTAAAATACCTGTGTCAGAATCCAAATATAAACTAAAGGAGCATTCCATATGAAAGTCATGAAAAATTATAAGAGAACAAAAGATGTTTACAAGTGTCTTTATGAGAGGTGATATTTATTCATTCATTTTGTTAGTCATAGTAGTTCAGGTGGTCCGAGAATCTTTTTCAGGCATGATTCAAGTCCAAGGGTAGCAACATTATACACATACAAATGCCTTAGATACATTAAATGTTAGATATACATTGTCCAAAGCAATTAATTATATTCATAGGCATACATTGATTAAAGTAATTATTTACATAAAAGTCCTAACAATCAGATATGGCAAAGTAAAAAGAAATAAACAAATACCAAGCTTTACGCAGTGCTCTAATGGCATGCATATATAAGGAGAATTAGAACACAGTGTAAGACAAGTCCTCAATGCAAACTTTAGTGGGCAGACAGACTTTTGTTAATCTGTGTCATCAAAGCATTTGCATTTGTGTTGTTTCAACAGATGGCTTTTTAGCTGCTTTTGAAAAAGAGTGAGGTCAGTGATAGACTGTAACTCTGCGGGAGGAACATTCAATAATCATTGGACAACTTACAGAGTGTCTTCTCTGAGTAGGCTAAAGTAAATGTGGGTCTTTATAACTGCAGTCCAGTTTGCCCTCTTTATTCACACTGTGCATATTTCACAAGTGGCAGTTGTTTTAAAGGTGGACCATAAATGTTACTGACCATCTTGAAAGTGAGTGATGCAGAAGGAATTGATCTCAGGCTTCAGTTGGAAGTCATTTAGTCTTTTCAATAGTATCACAGTGATTTTTACTCCTGGGGTAAGAATGAGTAATTCTTAGTATTTTGTTTTCAGTGACTTGTGAGGTGATAGTTCTTTGCTGTGAATAAAAGGATAAATAAGAAGCAGAGCATATTTCAGTTCAGTCATAAATGCACTTCTGACAATGGCTTTGTTTTTTTGGATTATTAGAAGGTGTAAGTTTTTTTGTGTTACTTTTGGCTGAACAATGACTTTGTCAACTCGAATCTCTGTGTGCACATCGATGAAAATGTCTGGCCAAGCATAAGGCTCAACTACCTTTGCTGGACAGTATACTGAAGTTTATTTAAAATGGGTCAACAGTGATTGATTGACAGATGGCTGTAAGAAAATCATTTATAGAAGGCATTATTAATAATGATGTGCATCTTTTTTTCCAGGTACAGGACCCTTTGGTGGGGGTCATTTTTGGTATTCCCAAAATGCATAAAAATGTATCAGATCCACCACTGAAACATATTGTTTTAACTAAAGTTTTGAAATTGTACCTAATTTAAATTTTATTGGATAGAGCTTTAAAAGAGACAGTTTTTATTTAAGACTGTCTTGATAGAAACTCATCTCATTTTAAGGAACTCATAATATAAGTCAGATTCTAAGGAGATGTGCTACTGGTCACAGTTGATGTAAAACCTTTGCAAACAGTGATACCCCAAGAATTGGATACCAAATGGGCATGTAATATGTTACTCAGTGATAATGGATATGCAGTAGCTGCCATCAGATGTATAGGAGAATGCATTCTTATGAGTTTAAAATATAATTTTATGTTCAAAGGAGAATATTTTCAGCCAGTAATTGGGTAGCAATGGAAATCTCTCTGGCCTGAAATTTTTCTATGTAATGAGTTTTTGGGAAAAGGAATTTTTTTATACAGCACTACCTTCTACTGGCAGCATTTTTTGTTTGGGAAAGCAGTATATATGAAATGTGAGAATTCCTTATATATGTTAATTGTACCACTGCTTGTTTTAAGATTTGCAAGCACTGCTGATTCTTACAGAATTGTTTATCTTGGTGCAATTATTTATAAGTAAAAAAAAACAAAAAAGACAGATCATAACTGTGGTGAATTACAAAACTGCTGCTAGCAACTCTATGCTACACTTTGACAACATGCATCCTCTTTATTTAAAAAAAGAATTAAGTTAGGAATATGTATACTAGAACAGCAAACCTAACCACAGTTGAGAAAGAAGGAAAACATTGAGTAATGATTTGATTATCAGGTTTGCCCACAGGGAATCTCCAGAAAATCCAAAGTCCAAAAGAATGACAAGCAAAAGAAAGAATACTCTGTTTATTGTATTACACTGAAGCGCTTTTCGTACGTAGCATATACGAACTTCATCAGATAGGGAACAGATGTTAAAGTACCATTTAAATACTAGAAGCTCATAGTCAGCTGATGCATCATTTAAAGCATTAAAGGCATTAAAGGCATATTACTTTAATGCTTTAAATGATGCATCAGCTGACTATGAGCTTCATTGAATGCTTTATCCAGACATTCTGACAAATGTTACAGTTTTAAAAAGTTACTTTTTACAGTTTAAGATGATGTATCACCAAACATCAGAGTGGCAGTAGAGATGATGACTGAGACTACTGTGAATACACCTGGCGAATCACTTATGTTGCCGGAAATAAAAGTATTTAAATCAAAGTGTAATTTTAAATGTTTTTAAAGTAGAAACAAAAAGTTTTTTAAGTCATGTGATGTTCCAAAGACTTCAGAACAAAATATAAAATGTGGTAAGCAATTATGTCATTGAAGTCTGAAGAGGTATTAGTTCTGTTTCTGTAAAACTGGAGAGACAAAAGTGCTTGTTCGAACTTTTGGTTTTATAATAAATAGCATTGGCACACCCTGGTATTTTATTTTGCTCTCCATTACAGCAGTCGGATTTTGTGGAGCTTAAAATCATGTGCATATTGACGAAATGTCAGTCTGTGAATTCATTATACTTTCAAGCTATATGGTAAGGCTTATCTTCTGCTATGATTCTGTGCACACAAATACTTTATTCTAGCTATTTTTCCTTTAAAACGTGGCATGTCGTCTCTTCTTTCCTGTGTAGGAAGTTGCATTAAACTTTTAAAGTCGTCATTTCATGTCATGGTCAGAAGTGATGGTTTTTGAAGTGGAGATAGCCAAGAAGCTCCAAAACATGGTGCTTGGTGTGAATTCTTTTTTTTTTTCCTGTTGATTTTAATAGCAGGTAAAGTTATCTTTCTATACATTTTTTAACTCACTGTATGACAGCATATTTCTATATGCACAGCTCAAAAGTCAAAACACAATATTACATCCCACTGTTCATCCCTCAAACCTTCTCTAATCAAAAAGGTTAAAGGCAAAATTTATGCATGGACAAAGGGCCAAAATCAAGTGCAATTTGTAAATTATTGACATTGTAATTCTTGATAAATTAGTAGAAAAGCAAAAAAATTTACAAGGTAGAAGGCAAACATACAAGACAAAAGCAGAGATGTCATGCAGTAAATTAAGGCAGTTCCATGGCATAAATACAAAAATATTCCTCAGGATTTAATAAAATCTGTGCAAGCACTATGTAGAGCCTACACGGAATGCATCCATGTACTTGGCCATGGTTCCCCCTAGGCAGCGCGCCATGCATGATGGCGAACTGCTGAGGGACAGCCAAGGAACAGGGATATTGAATCAGTGTAGGGAGAGGTGCAGTGGCTACACATGACTGCAGATGAATGTGAGACTCCCTGTAATGCTCCCCACCACTGTTGTAATGTTGTGAAGTATGTAAAATGTATAATATGTCATTTTTATGCTCTATTTATTTATTTTTTCTTCATGTTTGCATGCCACTGCTTAGAGCAAAGCAATGCTAAGCTGTACTCACATATAGACAACTGTCACCTGCCAGACATCTGAAAATAGAAACCGGATGTAATTAATTATCATAATTAAATGTTTTTATGTATTTTTTTTCTTTTTATTTATTTATTTATTTTATTGCCTTTTGCATGGCATGGAGTGCAGCAGAGCTGAGCAGAGCTTATATGTACATAGCCAGCACCTGCCAGACATCTAAAAATAGAAACCAGATGCAATTAGTTGTTTTTATGTGTATTTAAGCATGTTTGCACTATGTGGTGAAGTGCTCAGCAATGCTAACAGGTAGCCTAGTAGTATATGTGAAGGTATAAGAGTTTTTATAACATCAAACTAACTACATGGATAGAGTTATGCCCTTGTGTGTAGTAGGTGCTGGATTCGAGTCCATAACAGGCAGAATATGTCTGTAAATGAATGTACTACTTTTCCATAATTTAATAAATGTATTGTGAAATTTGGCACTGCTGCGCTCTGCTAAACACTGATTTTTCATGTTAATCAGTGCATAAACATGTTAATGGCCACCAATGTTTCCGTGGTGCTAAGCCTCATTAAAACCATGGTTCTGCAAGTTTTTGCCCTTCTCAGCCCTGCTTAGCTGGTTTGTGTAGTGCTAAGCAATGCAGTGCTTTTTGAATGCTGCACAGTTACATGTATGGGTAGGAAAACAGCCTATATTAAGGCCAGTCCACAGGAATTCTACATCATTCATTGGAGTTCAATCAACTGTTGGTATGGCAGGCGGTGTTGGTGAAGGTGTGTGCTTTTGGTGCAGAAGTGGGGTTTTCTGAAGTCTAGGGTCATGGTTGGACTTCTGGTTCAAAACCATGCACCCTGGCTGATGCAGGGCAGATTCCAGGGCTCAGAATATAAAGCAGAAGCCTGGGACTGTTTGGCCAGGGAACTCACCAGTGTTACTGATATCCCCTACACAGGTGAGTAGTGTCGTCACCATTATGACGACATGAAAAAGAGAAAGAGGGGAACCTTGGACACCTGGGTCCAAGAAGCTAGAGATGGGAATGCCCCACAAGTATGTAAGTATGTATTCTTCTGTCTAACCTAACTGCAAGCTGGATATCTGCAAAACTGTGGTATGCATAATGATGTGCTTCTCTCTCAACAGCTGCAGCAATGTCGAGTCCTATGCCAGACGCCTGGCCTAGTTGTGCTGGGAGCATGGTAAGTACAGATTTAGTATGCTAACTGTAGTGCAATAAGCAAGAAAGAATAAAGCATTTACTGCAATAAAGTGTGCACAAGAAAAACTCTAGTGCAATAAATGGGCAAGTAGAACTGTAAAGCAATACATGGGCAATTAGAGCTGTAGTGCAATACATGAACAATAACAACTGAAGTGCAATAAAGAATAAACAATACCAATAGCAGTAAGCAAAATGGTGCTCAGCAGGATTGTGTTGTCATAACCATTGCAGTAGAGCTGTATGCATTGATTGTCAGTGGTAAGGTTGCTGCAGTCACGTGTAAACTGCCATAGCTCTTGAATGCAAAACTAATGGCCTGCAAACTGTATTTATTAACTCATAGTACTGTCCAATGCTGTCTCCAGGCCAATATTGGTCACATAATGCTTTCTGTTCCTCCTACTTCAGATAATAAAGGTATATAGGTGAGGTAGCCCACTCCATGGACAGATATTGTAAGTGTACTTCACAGATATTTCAAAACAATAACAAAACAAAAAAATTTTCACCAGCATTGTTGATATAGTTCTAGAATGCAAACAAATATCATGTAACATGTATTGGTAAACCCATAGTATGTGTCAAGGTTTCTCCAGGTTATTATCAGTCACATAATTCTCTCATTTTCCCCCACCCCAGGAACAAAAGGTATAAGGGTGAGGTGGCCCGTGTTAAGAGCAGATATTGTGTGGGGACTTCACAGATCTTGCAAAGCAGTACCAATAAAAAAGTGTTCACCAGCAGTGTTAATTCTAAAATAAAGCTGTATTAATATATGCATTATGGTTGTATTCCATGCATGTGTGGTCTACTGAACCTGCAGTCAATTATAACACTATGATAGTTCTAGCATGCGAAAACAATGTCCTGTAACTTGTATTGCTCAATTCATAGTATGGTTCAATGTTATCTGCAGCCCAATCTCAATCACATAATGCTCACATTTTCTCTCTCCCAGGAACAAAAGGTATATGAGTGAGGTAGTCCATGTTATGAGCAGATATTGTGTTTAGATTTCACAGAGTTTTAAAATCATTAAGAATAATGTGTTCCTCAGCATTGTTGATTCATAAATAAATCTGTCTACCTCCAGTATGGCTATATTCTTTGCATGTCTGTACTAAGCTGCTGCAGTCAATTATTACATTATTTGTAGATGTCCCCTGCACTCACATCTATTGGGTTCTGTTGCCATGCCTGGCAACTAAGGCATGAAGGCTATTTAATTTATGTACTGTGCACAAACATGCCTCTCAAGTATCATGATTTCTGGTACTATACTTAATATTGTGAAATCCATCTGTCAAAGATTACCACAGAAATGATTACTTGGAATGTGAAGTATTAGCAAATCTGCTTACAGAGTACCTTGGTAGTTATATAAGTTCACATGATGTGCAACCGTTCTGTCTATTTGTGTACCTGCATTTGTTATTGATTGGCCCATACTTTCTCATGCAAACAGCTTGAGAGGTATGTACGTGCTAGCTCACCTATAGGAGACTTGTAGTCACTGTACAAAAAGCTGATAATACATACCTGTAGAGTAAATATTAGCACTGCTTTCATGGATATAATCTACAATGTCACTAATGGACTGTTTTTCTCTCTCTCCACCCCTTATCTTCATGTATTTCTTATTGTAATTTATTATTATGGCTTACTATTAACATATTTTGTTGCAATAACTATATTTTGGGAAATGTGGTTTATTATTGTTATGTTTGATTATGGTTTCATACTGACATATCTTGTTAAATTAACCGATTTGTTGGCCTTATGTAGTTTATTACTGCTATGTGTTATTATGCATTCATATTAGCATATTTTGTTAAATTAACTGTGTGGTTGCCCTTATGCTTTAACTGTTACTGGTATGCTGTTAACATACTGACTGTTCTGTTAGTTCATGTTGTGTCACACATAATATACATTGCTATGTATCTAGGTTAATTAAAATGATGTTCCATGCTGTTAATACTAACAATGATTTGTTCATAACTAACCTCAGCTTATTGCTATACCTCAATTACCACAGCACATCAAGGTAGGCCAGTTCCAGCTGATCCCCCTACTTTGCCTCAACTGGCTGTGGCACCGGGTCCCAGCACATCTGGGACCAAGACTGGTGGTGCCCCCTCTGCTGCCTCTCCCCTACCTGTGGCATTGGGTAGTACCACCCCACTGGACGGGGCTCAATACCCCTCTGAGAGTGGTGATGGAGGAGGTATTGTCACCCATGATAAGCTGCCATTCTTGGTGCACAGGATTTCATACTGTGGGTGACCACCTCCTGCTGCTGACTGAGGATATGCTGGCTAACCTGAGAGGATAGCCTCACCGCAGTGCCCATCCTCCAGCACTGCCACCCTTGTGGCAGTGAAGGAGCAATGCCGACAGTCCCATAGGTGGGTGGACGTGAGTCACTCTAATGCTGTCTGGAGGTACATGGAACTTGGATTCCACAACACCCTCCCTTACCAAGGTGTTCACCCCCTCATGTATCACACACCACCCCTGTCTGCTGTGCTGTCTGTCTTGTCTGTCTGCAAGTGCATCCTCACCTACCCAACCTAACTCCCCATGTGTACCTATCTCTCTTCCCCAACATTCCAATCACACATTAAAAAAAAAAAATTGGTACCTGTCAGAAAAATAAAATATTGTCCCATACATAGCTTTCCATTTCACCCACATGTCCACTAGACATAAGTAATTTGATCCAATTAGCTTGACAATGCAGTTATATTGTCCTCAGTCCTCTCTCTGTGGCTGAGATCAAATCCATGTACATATTCTGTCAAAGTGCACAGTTGTTGCTATACAAGAAATGGATAGCTATGGTTCTTTCTTATACCCTTTCTGTGCATCCCGACCTGCCTTCCACTATGTTTTTCCCCCTGGTTGCACCCCATTTCACCACGTTCCTATCTCCCCATTTTTTTTCCTTTATACTTTTTTACAGTGATGTTGTGTGGCATGCTGTATTGCGCAACTTCACTAAGCTCACATAAATAGAGCTATATTGATTATATAAGTCCTTAAAATTCCATTACCCATTTAAAAAATAAACACCTGTCCCATGTTTTGGGCCCAAGACCATTGCACCTACAGACCAGTGCAATAACCTGTTACACCATGCAACTCTTACTTAAAGTAGGTGCTTTAAAAAAAATAGTACTTGACAGTTACAGCCATTAAGTGTGTTTCGGTGTAGCTGCATGCTGTGCCATGCAAATTTGAATAAAACTGAATGGAAAACATGGGAGTGTTCCTGGGACTCTGGTGCAATAGCACAACACTACAAAGCCAAAGACATATTAATCGAAGTAAGTGAGTCTTCTGATAGCAGGTACATGTATGCTTTTATCAGCAACATGTAGAAAGATACCTGCTAAGGAATTAATGGCAAAATACATGTGCAACTGGGAACCTGGTACAGAAATACATCCATATAAAGCTTTGCACACACTGATGGATGTAGAACATGATTGTCACAGCCTGTAAGTATGCACATATGTCTTGCAAGTACACCTGCTGGAGCAGTGACTCGGTAGCTGAGCCTGTTAAATACCTCTTAAACAGTATATTTTTCCACACACAGTCCTGGGTTCAAATCCAGTGGTGTGTACCACTGCATTTTCAGTATTGTGAAGCCAGCAATTAATGACAGACTCATGCACTCTTTTTCTTTGTCATATGAACTGACTGCTTTTAACTGATGGAAGTCCCAGGCCTGCAGGTAGGAACACACTTAACGTATCCCTATAGAAAGTGTATTTGTGCATAAATTATCACAGCATGCAGCAATATGCATTCACAGAGAATGTCACCTCAGGTACTGCAAATGAGGGTCACAAATATCAGACAGCACCACTCAATCCTTTCAGAGTCACAGTGCAGATTACCACAGCTGAACAATGAACTTACACATTTGAAGTCCCTGCTTGTAACAAGGACTGCCTCACACATGGTGCAAATTACTACCAGACTGTAAAACATGGCCTGGCAGATGACCAAATGACCACTCTCAGCCACTGATGAATTCCTGGCATACCTAGGCACATATAACAGCTCCCAGGCATCCATCACACCATACATTATGGAGGTAGGTGCCCCAGTTTCCACAGCTGAGGAGAATGCAGGTAAGTTTACTGTGATCAGTATTGTAATATTGTAGGAGTCATTGTGTCAACCTTTTGTAGATACTGTTATGTGGGTGTCAGGTCTTTGTTCTTTGTGGGGGTTTAACATCAGTTATACATTCATACTCAGATTGTGACTGCCACTTTCCTGTTGGTACACAAATAGATGAGTCTTCGTGGGTTCTGTTTAATTAGCTTATTCTATACAAACACATCACTATGGAAGCTTACTGACTATGATTAAGTAACTTACATGTAAACTAACTACTGTGATAGTACATGCTCAATCTCTGGCTGCTTCTATAAAATGGCACTAGGGATTGCATGTGTCTGGAATTTATATGTGCACGCACACAGAGCCTTGCATGCTTCTTAAAGACATAGCACACACACACGTTACACTCTGATCTACATCCTCCCTCTTTGAGAAATAGATCATGCAATTTGTCATGAGATTATTTGGAATGCAGTAATCACAGATAAAGACAATCATTATACAATACTAAGTGCACCCACACACACACACACACACACACACACACACACACAAACACACACACATATATATATATATATATATATATATATATATATATATATATATATATTTATATATATGTATATGGGTCTACTACCGGAGATCGAAATTACACTATTTCGGAATCCAGTAGTAGATGCCCACTAACGCGAAAGTACACTTCACCGAAAGTGCACTTTCGCGAACACCACTAGAACAAACAGGCAATGTCCTCCACTGTAATGTGGTAGTCACGAACCTTAGGGTTAGGGCTTGGGTTAAGGATAGTGGATAGCCTTACTAGCGATCCACTATCCTTAACCCAAGTCCTAACCCTAAGGTCCGTGATTACCACACCACAGCGGAGGACATAGGTCCGTGACTACTGCACCATGGAGGACATACAATTTCCTCCACTGTGGTGCAGTAGTCATGGACCTTAGGGTTAGGCTTGGGTTAAGGGTAGTGGATAGCCCTACTAGCTATCTACTATCCTTAAACCAAGTCCTAACCCTAAGGTTCGTAACCATTCACTCAAGTAGTGTTCACAAAAGTGCACTTTCGGTGAAGTGCACTTTCGCATTAGTAGACATCTACTACTGGATTACGAAATAGTGTATTTTCGATCTCTGGTAGTAGACCCATATATATATATATATATATATATATATATATATATATATATATATATATATATATATATATATATATATTTGTACAGTAAAGTACATGTTGCTGTGTATTTCACACTAGGCTTAGAAAATCTTCCATATCATGTGACACAAAATTGGGAATCAGGTTTAGCAAATGAGACAGTCTCTGCAGTCTCTGCAAAATGGTTGACCTGTGGAATGTTCAAATTACTTTCTGGAACAGAATTAGACTTTTGAACACATTCGGGTCTGGAAAAAATGTCTGACTCATTCTTTTATTTAGAATTTGCATCACAGATACAATGTTGTTATTGCAATGATGATGATGATTCTGGTACAAGAAGACGATGTCTACGATTCGTTCTATTCTCCACACCCTCGGAACATACCAAATAGGATCTTGACTCAGCACAGATGCCTGTAATCTGTCCTATTTGATCAAAACCTTTCATTGTCTGAATTCGTACCATTTCTCCTTCCCTCAATGAATGAAGTAATCTGCTCGATCTGTCATAACTAGATTTCTGGATATTATGCTTCTTCTACAATTCAGCTTTGATGGTTTTATTGTTCTTAAAGTTAGGCTACAACAAACTTGATGAACTAGGTAGCATAGTTCTAATTTGTCTGGAAAGTAGTCTTTGAGCAGGTGAGCCAAGAATATCATCACGAGGTATGTTTCTGAGATTAAGTAAATTCAAGAATACATCGGTATTGTCACAATTTGACTTTTCAAGTAATTGCTTTGCACTCTGTACTGCTCATTCAGCTAGACCATTGGAATGAGGATATTCAGGACTAGTGACATGTACAAAGTCTCATTCTCTTGCAAATTTCTGAAACAACTAGCTAATAAATTGAGTACCATTGTCAGAATAAAGTTTGTGTGGACTACCATGAACTGAGAAATGATGTTTCAACTTAATGATAACAGCTGTTGAGGTTAAATTTGGTAGTAGATCAATCTCAAACCAATTTGAATAAGAACCTACCAAAACTAAGTAGTGCTGATTGTTTCACTCAAAGATATCAGTTGCTACAGCAGACCAAGGTAGTTCAGGTATTGGATTTAGCTGAAGTAGTTCTCTTTGCAAATGTGCTCTGGTACTGAACAAGAAGAAAGAACACTATCAACGTCTTTTGATAATGAAGGCCAAAATACTAGTTCTCTTGCTCTTCTCTTAGTGGATAATAAATCTGGGTGACCATGATGCAAAATCTGAATATATTCTTGCTGTAAGGAAGCAGGAACAACAATTTTAGGACCTTTAAAAATAATGCCATCTTCCATCAATAATTCATCTCTGTAAGGAAAATACCATTGCATCTCAGGTGATATACTAGATTGCTTTTACGGCCATCAGACACTGATGTAGTGATTAAGCTTTTGTGAAATTGGATCAGTCGTAGTGTCATCTCTCAACACATCAAGTCTAGTGGTGGAAAAATTACACACTGACATTACATCAAAGTCAAAAGTTTCAGCATCAAGCTGTTCTGTTGTACTTCTAGGTGATCTGGATAAGGTATCAGCCAGATAGAGAAATTTATCTTTGGTGTAGACCATTTTAAAATTGTACTTTTGCAATTTGAGGATCATTCTTTGTAATCTCACTGGAGCAGAATGCATAGGCTTCTGTGGTAACTAGAGGCTGATGATCAGTTTCAATATGGATAACTCGACCATAAATATAATCGTGAAACTTGGAACATGTGAAAGCTATCGCAAAAAGGTATTTCTTAATTTGAACATAATGTATCTTAGTTTGAGTTAGTGTCCAAGATGCATAGGCTACTGGTCTGCCTTCTTGAAGAATAACTACACCAAGACCAAAATTTGAAACATCACAGGAAAGAACAACTGGTTTATTCACATCATAGTATCTTATCATAGGTGGGGTTGCAATTTTCTGCTTAAGGTCATCAAACGTCTTATGATGATGTTAGACCAGTGACAAGTGGAGTACCACAGGGTTCAGTCCTGGGCCCTCTCCTGTTTGGTATCTACTTCTCAGAAGTATAGGCTAACACAGAAGGTCTTTGGCTAACGAAGTTTGCAGATAACTGCAAACTAGGAGCCATAATTGAAACTCCTAATGATGTGGACATCCTACAAAAGAGCCTCACTGAGACAGATGCCTGGTGTCAAAACCATGGCCTCAAGCTCAATGCCAAAAAGTGCATTGTCATCCCCTTTGGTAAAAACTCTGTACCCATGAACTGCCACATAGGCGGCAGTCTACTTAACACCGAAAGTGTGATAAGAGACCTTGGGACACAGGTGGACAGTAGTCTCTCCTTTGATAATCACATTGCCACAGTAGTCAGGAAATCATTCTACGTGGCACACCTCATCACAAAAGGTTTCTCATCTAGGAAAAAAGAGGTCATTGTTCCCCTCTACTCGTCACTCATTAGACCCATTATAGAGTACAATGCCCCTTTTGGTATATACCTCACAAGACATCTACAACAACAAGAAAGGCAGCAGAAATACCTCACAAAGAGGATTACCAGCCTCAAACAGATGCCCTATGCAGACCATCTGAAAAAAACTCCAGCTTTACTCCGTTGCATATTGTCTACTCAGAAGCAATCTCTGCCTAACATACAAAGCTATGTCAAACCCAGAGCTGTTGGACATACTCCACTTAAAGAAATCTCAGTCCCTCCGAGCTACATGCTCTAGGGACCTAAAACTTGTCACCACAATAAACAGAACATGTTAGAGGGATAGATTCCTTTCCCAGAGACTTCCCATGCTCTAGAACAAACTACCTGTCTATATCAAACAAAGCTCCTCATTAGCACTCTTCAAGAAAAATCTTGATGATTGGATGGGAGATAGTAAATTCACCCCGGGGATCACTTTTGTGGCTCTGCTCTACAGGGGCACAGGAAAATAATTTTCTTGGGTGCCTTTTTAATGCTTTGTTCAAATCTCTAGGATCAATGCATATTCTGATTTCATCTGAGCCTTTCTTATGAGCAGCTACCATGGACAACACCCAGTTGGTTCTGTGACTGGACAAATCACACCTTGCTGCACCATTTTATCCAGTTGAGCTTTGAGTTTAATTTGCATTGCTATTAGAACTCTTCTTACTGGTCTGACTACTGGAGTGGCCACGGGATTTAACTTCATAGAATACACAACTGGAAGTTTGCCCAATTTGTCATTGAAAACATCAGCATACTTTGAGAAAATGGCTTTGGAAAAACTTCAACTTGAAACTGCACTCACATGATGAACTTCTTTAGCAAAAGAAAGCAGATTCATTCTCAAACTGTCTTTGAGACCTAGTAAAGATTGCATTGGTCATTGGACTATGTAGAATAATAAGTTGTAACAGTTCTCAGCCAAATAACATAAAAGTATTACGGAACCTTCAGTCTGAATTTCTTCACCTCCGTATGGAACAAGTCTTGCACTGCTGGTTACATTGAGTTGTTCATTAGTTCTCACTTTTGCAACTGTGTTTGCTGATATAATATTACACTTTGATCCAGTGTCCTCTTTGAGCTCTGTGGATTTTCCATTGAACCGAACCATACAAAAGACTTAACTCCTTGTTAATAAGTTTACTGCATCAATTCTTTCTCCAAGTACTGATACACAATCTACATAGAAAGCTGACTGTTTTGGCTCTACCTGATCAACTTGCCTTTTTGTGTGACCTTTCTTTACAACTGAGTGAGGCTTACTTGATTTGCAAAAATTTAGAAATGGTTCCATTTATTACACTTGAGGTATTGCTGACCATATGCTAAACACTTCTCTCTTTTAGACTCATGATTTGCACCACAATTGCGACAGGTAACAATAAAGCTAGACTTGGGTTTTGCTGACTCACATTTGTGTTGCACTGAGCTGACGGTGGAGCTTGCACTTTTTCTGAAACTTTCTGGAAAGCTTTGTATCTTCTCTGGAAACCCTTTGGCTGCCCTTTGCTCAGGCTTTCTGTTTGCCATGCATTGCATACTATCTACGTTTGCTCTGGACCTCACTGAAACCATGCTTTTGTCACTCGCGAGCATGTTCGTATGTCTTTCTTTCACCTCATGAATCTGACAAATCTCTATTGCTTTGCTTAATATTAAATCACTGTCACGAAGTAAAATCTTTCTCACTGCAGCACTATTAATACCACACATGTCTGTCCTTTATCAGCTCATCTTTCAAATCACCAAGCCAACATGTTTTAGCATTGTTTCTCAAGTCAGTTATATAAGCTGTAAATGTTTCCCCTGGCTTCTGCTTTCTTGTGTAAAACAAATGCCTCTGTAATGTAATGTTTGACTGGGGTTGCACATTTCCCTGAACTTACACTTCAAACACTCAGGGTCTTCCCTTGATTCAGCTTGCACAACAATATGGCAGTCTGCACCTTCACCTTCATACACTGCTGGTGCATATACAAATGAACATTCTTCTTCTATGGCCTCAGATCCTGCTAGATTTAGCAAAATGGATGTCTTGGCCTGTGACTCTTTATCTACATAAGCTGCTTTTATGAAAATATTGTACTCTTGTTCAAATATTCTCCAGTTCTCTGCAATATTCTGATCAAATACAAGTGGTTGAGGTTTTTGAAATCCATCTGCCATATTAACACATACCAGTGAAGGGTCTTGCAAATACGCATGAATACACACACAGGCACACACACACACACACACACACACACACACACACACACACACACACACACACACACACACACACACACACACGTATAAGTAATTGGCATAGACACAATTTGTTCAATGCTTTTGTGCTCTGTAGTTATACTTTCTCTAAGCTTATCGGAATTGTGTGAATGATCAACCTCGTAGTACTTTCAAATAAAGGACTTGCAAAATAAACTTCTCAGGCTTCTCAATGCTTTATTGCACTTTGCGAAACAGCTTTTCAGATTTCTTGATGCTTTACTGTACTTTGAGAAATAGATTTCTAGATTTCTCAGTGTTTTACTGTGCTTCCAAAATAATGTTTTAGATTTCTCGATGCTTTACTGTGCTTTGTGAAATAGCTTTTTAGATTTCTCGATACTTTACTGTGCTTTGTGAAATAGCTTTTTAGATTTCTTGATGCTTCACTCTGCTTTGCAAAATAGCTTTTTAGGGCTATCAATGCTTTATGAAACTTGGCAGAACAGCTTTTCAAACTTTTTGATGCTTTACAGAGCTTTGTGGAATAATTTCTCAGACTTTGTGATGCCTTATGAAATCTTCGATTAGTAAATGCAGAAATGCTAAAGTAATTTATTTTCAAAATTGGTAAAGGCAGAAATGCTAAAGTCATTTATCATCACTCACTATGCTTGCATGATTTGTAAAGGCAAAAATGCTAAAGTCATTTACTTCCGAAACTGGTAAAGGCAGAAATGTTAAAATCATTTACTTTCGAAATTGATAAAGGCAGAAATGCTAAAGTAATCACTTGGAATTTTATCAATAAAGGCAAGAATACTACAGTTATACCCCATCATGTCTCAAAATCATCACCTTAAGAAACAGTCATAAACTTTACGATGCATCTGAGCAATTCACGAGCACTGTAATACTCTTGTAATCTTTTGTAAGAAACACCTTTTATCAAAGCAAAAAACATATCAAGTAACTGTACAATGCGAATAAATCAAACTTCTGTTGCCCAATTTCAATATCGTTTGAAGTATTTGCACTTTGCAAATGACTACATGTAATACACTGAAATGTCCCCAAAATGGCGGTACCCTGCTAGGCCATTCTTTACAATGCACGAAGCACTCTGTAATGGTGTCACTCTGTGAATAGTCATACCCAGTGCAAGAACTTTTCTCCAAATAACCATGGTTTGACTGCATTACACAAAATAGTTGCACTTTGCACGCAGTGAGCTCTTTGAAATACAGGCCCAGTAATAAGCACATGCTGTAAGCACTTTTACACACTCTGAGATACTTCAAATAACTTTAACAATACCTTTGATACAATACGGAGTCAAGCAGTCGCTTTGCTTTATTTTTGCTTACTGTGCTCTTTTCCTTTTCTTATTATATATTTTTTTGCTCGTTTAAGCCCTTTTTATGCCCAGCTTACTTTTCTTGTGCTTGTTTTACTCTAAACACACCCAATTATGCCTTAAACATGCTTGTTTTGCCTTAAATATGCTCATTTTGTACTTTAAAGTCAATCGTCTTGTCAAATACTTGTATCTTAAGTATTTGCTTTAGTTAACTTTTTGTACTTTCCGCTTGCCTGGTGATGCAGTTTGTGCCCTTGTAATGCCCTTTCTTGCATCTTTGCATCGAGTAAACAATCTGTTATTTTTCATTATCTTTGATTCTTTCTGGTTGTGTTTGTACTGTTTTCTCTCGGTTTTACCTTCACTGCCATCTTTACATCTCATGGCTCCAAATGTTCTTCTACAAACACATCACTATAGAGGCTTATTGACTATGACTAAGAAACTCATATACAGACTAACTACTGTGATCATACATGCTCACTCTCTGGCTGCTTCTACAAAATGGCACTAGGGATTGCATGTGTCTGGAATTTATACTTGCACACACAGCCTCGCATGCTTCTTAAAGACATAGCACACACACATTACACTCTGATCTACAGTGACCAATAAAACAAGTAACACAGTGGCTACTGTTAATGTGAGATATATCGAACAATTACCTTTTTGCGCTGCAACATGTGGTGGTACTTGACATTGCCCCACCTTCAACTTTTCATAGGTCTGCCAGGTATTTCCCAAGGCCGTGGTCCTGCTCCTGGTAAGAATGACATTTGTTTTGTTAGGGAACAATTATATTCTAGTACTTTTAAGGGCCAGAATAATGGCGTATGTAAACATAACTATGTTTGTAAACAGCTTAGGATGTTTCTAAATTCCAGTTGGAATGGGTACCTAAGGTTTCTAGAAGAGGTAGTCACAGGAGTGTAGTTCAACAAATAGATACACTTTGGCAGTTGCAGTAAAGAGCAGATAAGGCACCTGATTTAAATGACCTGCATTACACCTCTAGCAACTCATAGCCCTTCAAATCCCACACCATCAACTCCCACACATAGCAACACTAAACCCACATATGCAGAGGCCCTTAATATTAACTTGCCCAAGCAACAAGGACCTCCGAAGCCAAAACGCAAACAAACACCAGTCACAACCAAAGTGACACATAGCTCACAACACCAGTGTGCCACCCAACAACAGCCCCTAAGGCAAGACAATGTACCCAACACTTTAGTCATAGGTGACTCTATAGTCAGGCACACTGATGTCCCACTCACCAGGCTGAACAAGGAGAAAATTACAGTCAGCTGCCTGTTGGGTGCCAGGATCCGCCACATAACGCATGCAGTCAAGTCACTCCACAACAAGTACAAATACAACTCTGTCATTGTCCATGCTGGAGTAAATGACTTGAGACGCACCTCCCTGGACTACATGAAAAGAGACATGGAAGAGCTCTTGGATCATGTGACCCAGGCAGGTATGACCCTAGCCCTGAGTAGCATCCTGCTTTCACCCAGAATGATACCACAGTACAAGGACAAAATGATTGACTTGGCTAAGCTTCTGGTGTCATTCAAAGGGGATCCAGTATTTGTCTGCCTGGGAAAACATGATCAACCACCCACGATTTTTTGCCAGAGATGGTCTGCACCTGTCACCCCTGGGATTCAGGTTACTGGCTAAAGCTCTTGCCACCCCTATAGTGTCTTTTTTAGGCAAGGTTCAAAGGATAAAACCACCACCGTAACAGATGCAAGCATGGAAAATCCGAAGGTAATGCTACTCAATGCTAGAAGTCTAAACCTCAAAATGCACTCTCTCGAGGCACTCCTAAAAATGGAGAACATCGATATCTGTGCAGTGACTGAGACCTGGTTCAAGGCTCCAGAGAGCACCCCTGCAATACCAGGCTACAATTCTTACCACACTTTTCAGCCACAAAACCAAGACCGAAACACTAAAGGTGGAGGAGTGCCCATATTCACCAAGGATATTCACACCTCCAGGCCAGTTGCCCAACACAATGCATCTGAAATTCTCCAGGTGCAACTAACACTAGGTAAGACTGCAATCCAAATTGTAGCTTGCTACAGATCCCCCACCATACCCCAAGATTCTCAATACACCTTCCTAAACATACTTGAAAATATTAAGATACAACCAAACACTCTAATACTAGGTGATTTCAACTACCATGCCATTAACTGGGAAAACTACTCGGCTACCAACTCCTTTTCCCAACAGTTCTTGGAATTCATAAATTCCAACGCCCTGGGTCAACTAATCCATTGTCCCACCAGGGGCTCCAATATCCTAGACCTGGTCATTACCAACATGGGAGATAGATGCTCCACACCAGTGGTCACCCCCTCATTGGTCAGGTCTGACCATAAGCAAATCACCCTTGACATCCCCATCCCACCCCCACACCCCAGTAAGGAAACCTCCTTAAAAAAACTTCTCCAAAGCCAACTTCATGCTACTGAAGTCAGAAGTGACAAACTTCACAACACCCACGCAGACGTGATTTGGAAGTTCGACTGCAGAATCCTACACTAAGGCACTGTACGAGCACATCCACTCATGCATGAATCGTGCTATCCCAAATAGAACCAAGATGCTCTTCTCCAAAAAAGGAAGCCAATATGGTGGTCTCCTGCTATAAACAAACTATACAACAGAAGGAAGAAACTGTTGCAGAAAAGAGAAAAATCCCAGGATGCAAAAGACTCCCTCACCAGCCTCAGTAAGAAGCTGAGTTCCCTCATAAAATCCTCAAAAGCTAGTTACAAGAATAAAATTGCCAAAGATTTCAAAGACAACCACAAGACATTCTATAGTTATGTCAAGAATCTAAATGGCAATGCTCAGATCTGCTCTAAGCTACAACAGAATGGCATTAAATATACTGATCCCAAGGATATTGCCAATATCCTGGCAGATTGATTTAGTGCCAACTTCACTCCCCTCTCACCCCCTAAAGGGCACATCTCAATACCAAAAGATTGCCAAATTCCGATAATCACAGCCACACAGGTAGAAACAGCACTCTCCAAAGCTAAGAATACAGCATCCATGGGACCAGATGACATCCCAGGCTGTGTATTACATGAAGTACAAAATGAACTGGCACCCCACCTAAGTGTCATGTTTAATTATAGCCTCACCTCAGGCTTCATGCCCACTGAGTGGCGCACAGCTACAGTTATCCCGATCCACAAGGGATGATCCACCTTGGATCTCGGGAACTACCGTCCCTTCAGTCTGACAAGCCTGATCTGCAAGGGCATGGAACGCATTATCATGGAACTTATAAACAAAGACATTGGCAACCTCCAGACACTGGACCCCACCCAGTTTGGGTTTGTGAAAGGCCGATCCTGTCTCTTGAATCTGATTGACTTCTTTGAATCGGTCTCCAGAGTTGTGGACGAGGGTAAGGAGGTCCACACAACCTATCTGGACCTCGCCAAGGCCTTTGACACCACCCCCCACTCTGGAATCGTAGATAAACTTACTAAGCTGGGCATAAATCCCTACGTCACTCGATGGGTTGCCAACTGGCTTACTGACAGAACCCAGACTGTAAAAGTAGCCGACTCCAAATCCAGCTCCAGACAAGTGACAAGTGGAGTACCTCAGAGTTCAGTCCTGGGACCATTCTTGTTTGGCATCTACTTCTCTGAAGTACAGGCCAACACTAAGGGACTCTGGCTAACAAAGTTTGCAGATGACTGCAAACTGGGAGCCATTATTGAATCCCCAAATGATGTGGATATTCTACAAAAGGGCCTTACAGAAACAGTTGCCTGGTGCCAGAGCCATGGGCTCAAGCTTAATGCCAAAAAATGTATAGTCATCCCCTTTGGAAAAAAACATGTACCCATGAACTACTGCATAGGTGGCAAGACACCAAACACCGAAAGTGTGATGAGAGACTTAGGGACACAAGTGGACAGTGGTCTCACCTTCGATAACCACATCGCCACAACAGTCAGGAAATCCTTCTACTTGGCACACCTCATCACTAAGGGCTTTTCATCCAGAAAAAAGGAGGTCATTGTCCCACTGTACTCATCCCTCATTAGACCCATTATAGAGTATAATGCCCCATTTGGTATGTACCTCACAAGACATCTGCAACAGCTGGAAAGGCCACAGAAATACCTCACTAAAAGAATCACAGGCCTAAAGCAGATGCCATATGCTGACTGCCTAAAAAACTCCAGCTATACTCTGTGGCATATCGTCTACTCAGAGGTGATCTCTGCTTAACATACAAGGCCATGTCAAACCCTCAGCTGTTTGACATGCTCCACTTAAAGAAATCCCAATCCCTCAGAGCCACACGCTCCAGGGATCTAAACCTTATCATCACAATGAAGGAAACATGCTGGAGGGATAGGTTCCTGACCCAGAGACTCCCCATACTCTGGAATAGACTGCCCATACATGTCAAGCAGAGCACCTCATTGGCCCGCTTCAAAAGGAACCTGATGATTGGATGGGAGACAGGAAATTTACCCCGGGGATCATGTCAATCGCCTTGCTAGACAGGGGCCCAGAGAAGTAAATATTGTGGGAAAAAAATTCCAGGGAATTGTTATGGCTAGGCTTGCATAGGCCTTAAGGCCGATAGCCTAGTACCAACCTATGAATCTATGAGGCAAGTAATCTAAAATGCCTCTTAAAATACAACAGGTTGACGGTAAATACATTATGCAGTGAAATGTATATTTTCATATATTTGTTAAGAGATTTGTACTGGGTTTTTATGTTTTGTTTTTTCAAGTATAGTGTCATGCTGATTAATAAAAAGGTAAACATTACTGGTCATATTTTACTTGATTTACTTCTGATGATTGTTATAAAGGTCCTGAGTTGAATTTGTATTTTGTTCCAAGGAAGTGTTTTGTGGATAAATGCGGAAAAGAAAGTTGTTTGACCACTAATCCAGTTGTGGGTCTTCATTGTTATGAGTCTTGGAGCCTTTTTGTGCATAATAGTGCAGGTATTATTGTACTGCTTTTTTTTTATTGCAGGTGACTGTGGGGGGGGGGTTGGTGTCTGTCCCCTACACAACCCAATGTCCGTGCCTCTTCAGACTCTGACAATGATGGTGGCCACAGTGAGGCACAGGTGTGGGTGATGGGGGCTGAATCTGTTCCAGAGGTAGACATCCCTCTTCTGTCTCCATTGTCACCACATGCAGTCTATATGCCCACACATACCCCATCCCTGGAGGCCACAGATATTGGACAGTCAGAGGGTGAGGACATTGAACAGGAAAGTATGCCAACTATGGCTCAGTGAGTGTAGACACTGGCCATAGCCAGGCAGCTGGTGAGGTCCCACACAGGCAGATTGACAGGGGTGATTATGGAAGGCCTGCTGTCCATCCACCACCTATTGCAGGTGTCACATCATGGGTCACGCAGCGCATGTTTTGGGCCATCAAGGAGGCACAGGCATGTTCTGAATGGAACACCAGATATATGCTTAGGGTTAGGGATGCAGCACAGTCTGGCATCCATGACTGCATCCACCTCATTGGGGAAACCCTGGATCGGCTGACTGATTCAGTGAACAGATGGTGGGCTGAGACAATGTCTGTCTTGTACTGCATATTGTCTGTGCTAGAATGTGTGATTGGAGTTGAGCATTGGACCTGTGGACATAGGTCAACAACCCTATCTGCTGAGAGTCAATGTGGCCGTGCACACCCCCCCTCCCATAGTGGCAATACATCCAGCACTACAGAGGGGTGTCTGCTGTCCACACCATGATGTGGCAGGCCATGTGATTATGGTCCTGGGTGGTTCGATGGGGGACATGGTCCCATCAGACAGCAGTCACCATCAGGTACTAGCACCGCTTCTGACCTTGGGCATGGAGGTACCAGTGCAACTACTGACAGAGCCAGTTCCCATGTTTGGGGCCAGAGATGGTGAACCATCAACTCTACCACTTATCTTGACTGTGTACATGCACACACACACACACCACTGTGACATTCAGGTCACCTACAGACACACACAGCACCTCTCCATGGTCCATCTTTCATGCTTCCCTCCTGACTCACACACATACTGTTTACCATTTGGGCCAGCCTAGGGCTCCTGCACCTGCACACAGCACTCTGTGCAAGTGATGATACCTGTGCCACATCCCTGTCATCCTCAGCATCAATGCAGGGAAATGAAGCTATGTGTCTGATACATAGGATGACTATATTAGTTAACATGTACTTGTGTAATGCAGTGTTGGTTCACCATGCCACTTGTAGTGGTTACCGACAGATACTGAATGCTGGCATTTGTTATGAGTACACCACATGCATTTGTGTTGGCTGCATAGCATAGTAGATGGATGACTCACTGTAAGGACATTAACCTAGTATGTGATGTTAGTATTACATGCTTGTGAAGAGATTTGTCTAGCAGACTGAAACACACCCTTGGAACAGAACCTTGCCTAATGGTATACAGAGCACCTCAGTGCACATCAGCACATGCCATCTGTCTGATTGGCTGGGTGACTATCATATCAACACAGGGTGTCTGCCTGTGTACCTCTTGGACTGGGCAATATATGCTGATCCTGTAACTATGTGTATGATGATGTCTATGATTGTGAGGGCTGTATGGCCATTATTCTCATACATTTAAAGCATCCTATGGTTCCATAACATGATGTACAATGGTCTAACAGGCTCACACACAAACATGGCTACATACAGTACAGGACATGCCAAGGCACACACGTATTGCAAGTTGGCTGTATGCAGATGTGAACACTTACCTACGTAATGGTACATACTATAGATCACAGTGCATATTGCATGAAGCACACCTCATGTCTGCTAGTACTATCAGTTTAAGGCATATGCTTAATGACATAAGCAGACATTGTTATGGTCAGTCCTTGGGGGGGGGCACATCACCCATTACAAATAAAACACTGAAAAACCCTATCTGTGCCTAAGTTATGCCATATGGATATATGCACACATCCACTAAGTGGGCTGGAATGAAATTAGAACTCCTACCAGCAGTTTGGAAGCCAGCAGCAAGTTACAGGCCCAAACAGTGCATGACCAATTGCAGGTGGATAGCCCATGAGGGCATGTCCGTTGTTTTTCAGGGGAACACCACACAGACCTGCACCAAGTGGTCTGGAGTGAGACAAGAACCCCTACCTATCTAGTTTTATACACTACAGATCACAGTAATTATCGCACGCACCACATATTAAGTCTGTTGTATAGGTGATTGCAGGCACAGTACTTGTGCATTACATAAACTAGGCTTGTCTTGAACAGCATCTGTGGCCTGCAGAATGATATTGCTTCATACTATTATCTCCATGCACCACATACTCAACAGCATAAGCTTCAAAGGCGGTGGTGTCTCCTTGTTCATAAAGGATATGCACACCTCTAGACCAGTAGCCCAGCATAACACATCTAAGATACTCCAGGTACAACTAACATTGGGTAGGATGGCAATTCAGGTCGTAGCCTGCTATAGGTCTCCAACCATGTCCCAAGACTCTCACTCCACATTCCTCAGCACCCTGAAAACTATTAAAATCCAACCCAACACTCTCATACTAGGTGACTTCAACTATCCCTCCATCAACTGGGAAAACAACCCATGCATATATGCAGTGGTCCAATGCTTCCTGGACTTCATCAGTTTCAATGTCCTGGAACAGCTCATTCTTACCCCTACTAGAGGAAGCAGCATCTTTGATCTGGTTTTTACTAACATGGGCAACCATTGCTCTACACCACTAGTCAATTCTTCCCTGGTTATATCCGGCCACAAACTAATTACCATGGAAATCCACATCTAACACACACCCCCCGCAAAGGTATGCATCATTAAAAACCTCTCCAAAGCTGACTTTGGACTCCTTAAAACAGAGGTGGCTAACGTCACAGCACCGATGCCAATGGAAAATAGATGCATGACTACCAAATCATACACCAATGCACTGTACAAACAAGTACATAAATGCATGGAACTGGCCATACCCAACACAACCAAGATGCTCTCCTCCAAAAAAAAAGAAGCCAATCTAGTGATCCCCTGCCATTAATAAACTCTACAAAAAAAGAAAGAAACTGTTGCATTAAAAGGTGAAGTCCCAAGACTGGAAAAAATTCCATTATTAGCCTCAACAAAAAGTTGAGATCCCTCATCAATGCCTCCAAAGCTAGCTATGAAGGCAGAATTGCAGCAGACACTAAAAACAACCACAAAGCCTTCTATAGTTATATCAGCAATCTCCATTGCAATAACTAGATTTGCTCTGAGTTACTGCACAATGGTACCTCCTATACTGAGCCAACAGATATTGCCAACATACTGGCGGACAGAATTAGTGCCAAGTTTACCCCCCCCCCAAAGGACCAATCTCAATACAGGAAGAATGCCAGGCACCCAGCATTACTGCAGCACAGGTTAAAGCTGCATTGTCCAAGGCCAAGGATACAGCTTCCATGGGACCCAGCAATATCCTTGGCTGTGTTCTATATGAATTACAAAGTGAACTGGCAACACATGTGTGTGCCTTGTTCACTCACAGCCTCACTTCATGCTTTGTCCCTATCGAATGGTGCACTGCTACAGTCATCCCTCTCCATAAAGGAGGAGCAACTACAGACCCTGAAAATTATTGCCCTATTAGCCTGATGAGTCTGATATGTAATGATATGGAGCACATCATCATGGACTTAATTAACAAGGATATAAGGAATCTCCAAACTCTAGATCCCATGCAATTTGATTTTGTGAAAGGTAGATCATGTCTGTTCAAACTGGTTGACTTCTTTGAGTCAGTCACCAGAGCTGTGGATGAGGGTAAGGCAGTTCATACAGCCTACCTCAATCTGGCTAAGGCCTTTGATACCATTCCTCACTCAGGAATTGCTGATAAAACTCACCAAACTAGGCATCAACCCCTATATCATTAGGTGGGTTGCAAATTGGCTCACAGATAGAACCCACAGTATGAAAGTAGCAGACTCCAAGTCAGACTGCCAACCAGTCACAAGTGGAGTGCCACAAGGATTGTTCTTGGGTCCTCTCCTGTTTGGCATCTACTTCTCAGACGTCCAGGCCAACACAGAGGAACAATGGCTGACCAAGTTCACAGATGACTGCAAGCTGGGAGCCATTATTAACTCCCCAAGTGATGCAGACATCCTACAGAAAGGCCTCACTGAGGGCAATGACTGGTGTCAAAACCATGGCCTTAAGCTTAATGCCAAAAAATGCATTGTCATCCCCTTTGGGAAAAACTCGGTTCCCACTAATTACCACATTGATGGGAGCCCACTGAACACTAAAGGCATTATAAGAGATCCAGGGACACAAGCTGACAGCAACCTTTCCTTCGACCACCACATTGCCACTGAGGTCAGAAAATACTTCTATGTGGCACATCTCATTACCAAGGATTTTGCATCCAGGAAGAAAGAGGTCATCATTTCTCTCTACTCTTCCCTCATTAGTCCAATCATAGAGTATAATGCCCAATTTGGCATGTACCTCACTAGACACCTGCAACAGCTGGAGAGGCCACAAAAGTACCTCACGAAGAGGATCCTAGGCCTTAAACACATGTCCTGCATGGACAGATTCAAACAACGCCAGATATTCTCTGTCTCATATCGTCTACGAAGAGGCAATCTCTGCTTGACTTACAAAGCCATGTCTGACCCAGCCCTGTTAGAAATGCTACATCTAAAGAAATCCCAATCCCTCCGCACCACATGCTCCAGAGACCTCAACCTCATTACCACAATTAATAGAACATGCTGGAGGAACTGGTTCATAAGTTCATAACCAAGAGACTGTCCATGCTCTGGAATAGACTTCCCATACATGTCAAGCAGAGAAACTCACTGGCCCTTTCCAGTTTACACTACGGACACTGACACGTGGTCAGCAGGGCTGCCTATCTGCTTGCTGGATCACTCTACCTGCTTCATTTTCATGAGATTCACCTGCTTATAAAGTGATTTGCATGCCACAGAACTTCTCGTTTTGGCTCGTGCATGCATGCCACTCAGCAGTGCCTACTGGATTGCAAACCTGCTTAGTTTCATGTAAACAACTTAGCAAAATGTCTACATGGTAAAAAAGACCATGTAGGCTTTATTAAATTCCCCCATTATGTACTTATTTACTTACTTAATTCTGCTGGCTGCTTTATCAATGTAGATTTACACAGTTACTTAACAGACAGAATTGCTGCCAAATAAAAAAAATCATGACTAGTAATGGGCGTCTTGTTTCTCTAGTAAGCCAGACTACAGCAGGAAGGATATGCAGCCCATCTTTTCATCATGAAGGAACAATCCTAGTTATGCAAAATCAGGAAGAATTGTAGGTAGAAGTCAGACAGCAGCACAATTCAGAAGTGTTAAATTACATTGTACATACACCCCTGCCCAAGACAATAAATCAAACAACATAGCCAGTGCAATCATTTATTAGAAATGTAACAACAGCATACCACACATAATAAAGTTTAACATTTGAATCACAACAAATAAACATTAACCATCATGGCAGTGGAAAACTGCTCACCATTAAATATTGCCAGAACAGCAGTGTAACCACAACCATTCCATTGAAACAGCCATGCCAATTAGAGCAACATGCCACTATTTACACAAACTAGTATCCTAACCATAAGAAAAGGGGGAACAGTGGGGTTCTTACTAAATCAGACCCCTCTGCCACTGCCCAGCTGCCTGCTCACAGCTTCTCCTCCATTTCCCTTACAAACCTCCAGCACTATTCAACATTTCCTGCAACTGCAAAGAAATGTTTAAATTAAATATGTCAAGACCAGTCTCACTCAACTGGACTTCATCGTCTTTCTTTGTAATGTATCCTTATCTAATAAATCCCAGTGAGATAACACTCAATGAACCAAATGATCTTGCCACCCTTGGCCAGTGAAATGCTGAGCCACCTCTAAAGCATTAAAACATTTTGCATGTATCCAAACTAACCGTGGTAGTACTTCTGACCAAAAAAACAAACAAAAGATATTCCTAAACCTCTGTCTCAAAACAACCAAGACATGCACAATCTGCCCATGCAGCATTCCTTTTAGCTGCAAACCCAAATCCTTACCCCTAAATGTTTAAAAGCTAACTTGATAGAACCTCCAGTTTAAGTTGTAAGTTTTAAGTTTAGGTTTAATAACAGTTAATACCAGTACTAAGTTGATATTTTTTCAAAATCTGGGAAGTAATTTTGTATAGCTATTCCATTGAGAACACCTGGTGGAAAATTTCTTACAGTTCTTGTTTTTATGGACTATGAAAAACTTAAGTGCTGTTCATAAAAAGTAACAGTGAACTTTGATGGTTACCAATACAGGTGTAATTTTCTCAGATGCAGCATTTTTTTTGGACTTAGTGTATGTTTTCCCATAATTATACCTACATTGCTGCAGTTCTGAAAATCACTCCTACAGACTTCAGTCTTACAAGGTGAACCCAAATTGTACTGATCTGAAAAGATATTGCATGCTTGACTATCCTTTCACAGTTTGCAGCCAAAACGATGCATTGCCTTATGCTTGGATATTTCACATGAAGCTTTTCTGACATTAAAGTTTTTGAATTCCAAACTGAAATTGTAACAGTATTGTCTGACTCATCTTGATTATGCTCTCAATGGTTTGCTAGTAAATATATTTATTTCTTTTTCCAGTATTTCAAATGAAAAGTAATAGGTAGAGGAAAGCTTCATATGAGTACTAAACATAAGAACCCATAAGACTGACATAAAGTTGCATCAGATTATTCTTGTTCTGCCCATGTTTCCTTAAGAACATCAAGCCAGTTAGCATATTTTTGTGAATGTTATGAAGGATAAAGCAGTAGATTTTGATGAACATTTAGTGGACTGCAGTCAGAGAGGATATTCTGTACACTGTGAAATGCAAACATATTTCCTTATATGGCAGAAGCAATGCTTTCTCTTGCTTCTCTAGTAAAGTCTGCTTATACTAAAATAATGTGCACAATTTATCATAGCCAAGAACAGGCATATTCTGAAGACACAAACTTGCAAAAAGTTCCTACAGTGCTAAGCAGGAAGTGATAACATAAGATTTTTGTTAACATTCATATCTAAAGCTTCAGTTAAATTAACAATCCATTGCTAGTATAATATTCCCCACATAAAAAAGAGGAAATTTCTAAATAAGGATCTTTCAAAGATAGACTTGCAGCAGGATTGTTTACAATGAGAAGCAGGTGTACTCTTTTAATTTTTAAAGGTCCTACACAGCCGGACATTTCTTGGCATTTTTAAATGCATCCTGGCTGTAAAAATTCACAAAACTGCATAATCAAATTTGCTACATATCTTCTCTTACCATTTTTGTAACAGAAGAAACAAGGTGGGAGAATCCCTGCCTGCTCGGACTATCACTTCAGCCTCACATTCAGTAGTCTAAATGAGCAAGTCAATAAGCACACCTTTGGGACAATCTATTGAACCAACAATTTTTTTTTTTTGTTAAATAATAACCAAACTAAAAGATTCATAATAATATGTTGACAAGTACAACCATAACCTGTTGGCATCTTGTTAGCATCTGCAAGCCAATTCCAGCTTAGCCAGTTAATGTCCTGCTGTGTAGCCAAGTCACTCAGACAAATCTTTTAATCAACCAACAGCTTAAGACACCTGAACCCAAGTACACGTTTTGATCCAAGCCTGTTTTGTTTTCCTAATCTGCAGCTAAACCCCCAGAGGATACTGAACAAGAAGGAGAGCTCCAAAAGGAAGGGGGTGGGTGAGCTGAAATGCCACACCCTCCCTAACTCCCTGTTACACATTATAAACAAAAAATACTGCGTAGAGAGGGTAGGTGGGGTCTAAAAGTTAACCATCCAAATGATTCCTTAGACTTGTCAGGGGAAAATAAACCCCTTAACAAGCTTCATTCTAAAACTGTGCCTCACTAATGGACAACAAGCTTGTATACAAGCTTTCTTTGTCCAAATGAGAGAGTCAATAAACATACCAGCTTTTCCTTTGTAACCATTTATTGAACCAACAGTTAAATTTACTGTTAAATAATAACCAAACTAATAAAATTCCATAATAACATGTTGACATTCATAACCTGTTTTAACCAATACAGCCGGTTGGAGTCCACAAGCCAGTTCTGGCCTAGCAACTTAATGTCCAGTGCATTCCCAAGCCCCTGGGACAAATCTCTCAATCCAACACAACTGGTTTTGACACTTTAACTCCAATACTCATGCTGGTCAAAGCCTCTTTTGTTTTCCCAATCTAGAACTAAACCCACAGTGACCACTGCACTAAGAGAGAGCTCTTCAAGAAAGAAGAGGTGGTTCGGCTGTAAGGTTCCCACCTACCAGCAGGCATAGCCTGTTGTTCCTCCAAGATGGCAGTTTCATGCCTATGATATTGACTTTCCTTGGCTTCTGCTGAAGAATTCCTCAGAGAAGTAGAAACGCTTACTATGTTAAACAACTGATTTTCCTAGGGGAGCTGGTGTAGAGCTGAAAACCAATGAACTGGACTAGTAAGACAGCAGTTCCCTTTGTCAAGTGTAATTGTTGCCCCTGGCTGACTTAATCTATTTTCAGTTTCCTTAGCCAAAGTAGCACATATTCTTTAGCTAAAAGAATGTCTTCTCATTTATGAGGTTGGAGGAGTTCAGACACCCTAAAAGCCCTCATGTATAGCCAAGTAAACAAAGTGTCCCAGCATTTGAAAGCCTGAATGTTATCAGAAGTAAAGTAGGTGCCCAAAATGACATGCTTTAACAGTAATGGACCAATTGGCTTCCTGGGGCCTGAAACACTCCCTTGACATCCCTGTAACTTTAACCATGCTGAGGATAATCCAGTGACCTGAAATGTCAGGAATACCTAAGGAAATGGCTAACCAGCTCAAAGCCCTGGACGGATATGAAGAATAGTGGGCATATAATTTAGACAACACCTCTGGAATAAAAACAAAATCAACACTGTTCGCTACCAGTGTCTGGAGTGATGGGGTGCCTGAATGTAAAACCTTTTAAAGGATTGTAATGATAATGAATGATTCTTCTTTCTGCTGAAATCTAGGATTTGTGAAGTAGAGCACTGGCTATTTGGAGCCAATTATTGAAACTTTGCTAGGGATTGGTGTCCACATTGAGTCCTCCACTAGAGCTAGCTGCCAGAATCTGTTAAACTGGAATTGGGACAAACTATCAGCTATGCCATTGTTTTTTATTGGAATGTATTGACATGTAAAGCATAGAATAATTTGCAGGCTTAGAAAGACCATCAACTTAACTAGCACGGCTACCCATACAGGAAAAATGTGCGCAGTCCCAAAATAAACTGGACAGGTAACGAAGAAAGGTTCTGCATGGGGAAATGGCTCTGCAGGTGAAATTAAGGAGTCTGTGCAGTTGCATCACTTCAGTGACTCCCACCTTCTTCACTTTAAGGAACTTGTTAAAGTTGGCATTCAGGCAATTCAACTTCTCTGCCAATAACATGAATGAGTAAAGGGCACGTCAATCTACAAGCCTAAGAATATAATGGCCTGACTAGGACTCATTTGTAAGGAGCTAGTGGCACACGTAACGTGTCTCAGAAGTCAGCCATGAGCTGCAGTTCTTCCTTGGATCCCTCTTCCCCTTTAATAATGGTTAAAAAGTCATACAAATAATGGATGGAAACAACAGGCACCTAGGCAAGCTGCCATTAAAAATTTGTAAGGCTGAGCTGAATGTTTCAAATACTGAACAAGCAAGGGAACATCTGATGGGCATAACTCTGTGAAAAAAAAATATTCATCAAAGAAAAAAGGCCAAGAAGAGCCAATTCATTCTCGAATGCAAAGAAGTTGAAAGGCAGATTGAACATCTAACTTACAGAGCCAAGGATTGGGAAAGTTATTAATAATTTCTGCCATTTTGTCGAGATATGCATAGTGAACTTTAGACAACTCTTTGTAAATATAATCATTGAAGGAAGATCCCAGTGGGTGAGGTAGGTGATGTATTAATCAAAATTCACCCTCCTTCTTTTAGGCAACAGGCCAGTAGGGGACGTTTTAAAGGTGGGCCAGGGGGATTCTGTAAATGAGCCCATGATGCTTCTATCTGCAGTTCATTAGTTAGTAAATTATCTACTGTGGCTTATTTGCCTTTGACTGAAGTTAAGTTTTCTACTATTTTGGAATCCCAGAGTGATGAAGAATCATCACATGAAAGCATAACATCACATCAAAACATGAAAGCCATTCATAAGAAAAAAAAAAACTTGCTGAGATCTTGTCTGGGTATGTAACCAAATCTTCTAGTTTATCGACTCTGAACAAGGAATAATACATAAGGGTTGTGAAGATTGTCCCCTGAACAAGTTGCACCAAAAGCTTTGAAAATTCAGTTTACCTCTATCAGAAGAACTATTGAAACCTTTGTCTCCCTGCCCTGATGTGAAACTCTCAATGACATGGACCATCATCTGCTAACTGGAATATTCTTTGCACAGTGAGATCAGGCATGGGAAAAGTTACATAAAGGCCAGGAACACTTTGCATGGGCAAATTTACATAAAGGCCAGGAACACTTGCCATAATTAAAGGCCTGGCAGTATCTTGGATTGCCTTGATTCAACAAGGAGGTAAAATAATTAGAAGGTTTGGGCTTGTCAAGCATTACTCTGAGACAGATGTTTAGGTAGCACTGATCCCAATGCAGGGATTTAGCTATGGATTTTAACTTATGAAAATGCTAATTTTACTAGAAACAGGGTACATATCTCTGACTGAGATAAAATAGGCTAACAAAGGGTGAGGGTGAATTGTGTCTTTTTCAATTAACATGGTCATGTTGACTGTAAAAGCCAAAATCAAATAATCCTAGCTTTTTATCAATGCTTTTGAAGATGTTGTTTTGCCCAGGGCTATGAGAACTGCAGTGAGGTCCTTGAACCCTGTGTTCTCAGATTCAAGAATTCTATGAATGTCCTTCATGTCCATGAGGTTGAAAATGTCTGTGAAGGATTGCTTTTTGTTTGATGCTGATCGACAAGTGAGCAGTAATGTGTGAACATGGTAAGGTGGAACCCTTAAGATTACCTACTGTCATGGGTGCCAAGAAATGAGTTGCATTAATCTCTAGATCAATGGGTAAAGAACTATGGGGTGGCAAAGATGAGGAGATTACATTTTGTCTAAGTGGGACAGTGTACAAATTTTCAAGAACAGCCCGGTGTTACATTCCCAGCTGTCAAAGTCAAAGTCACAGTCAAAGTAAACGTTATTGTTGATCAGATATACACAGCAGCTGAATGAAATTGCATTGCTTTGATCCCCCTGCAAGACATAGCAATGACCACATAGCTTGAATGACAGTAATACTAATGCAAATACAGTAATAATTTAAAATATTAACAACACAATAAATTACCACAATTGGACAGGAAAACATTAGACAATATTAAACTAGTAGGTATTGTAAGACTATGACTTCACATTGTGATTGCTTAGAATATTGCACTTCATCAGTTATAGTATGATATATTCTGATGTTCATAGTGCACATGTATGGAATGCTGACTCACTCCTGTCTATTGCACTTTCAGGAGGAAGTAATAGCATAAGAAATCAGACTAACTGTACCAATTAGTGAAGCAATTTGCCAGAGTGATTACTATAGATGATACTTTACAGCAAGTGGCATATTAGTATAATATTCGCTGTCATGCATGGCATTCAAGTTCAGCAGCCTTATGGATAGAGGGAAGAAGCTCCTGTTCATTCTGGATGTTTTGCAGTGTAAGCTGCGATACTGCCTGCCTGAGGAAAGGTGGAAGTGCATGCCATGGGCAGGGTGAGTGGGATAGTTGATTATCTTCCTAGCCCTTCCCATACACCAAGTCTCATGCTGGTTATCCATGGATGGGAGCGAGGAACCAATGACTTTTTCTGCTGTCCTCACTACACTCAGGAGATCCTTACAGTAAGATGCTTTGCAGTTACCATACCAAACTATGATATTATTTGAAAGGATGCTTTTAATGGCCCCCCTGTGGAAGGTTTTGAGGATGGACTGAGACAGGTTTGCCTTCCTCAGTTTCCATAGGAAGTGCAGACATTGTTGTGCCTTCCTCACTGTGTGGCTAATATGAGTCAACCAGGATAGGACATCTGAGGTGTGCATCCCCATTAACTTGCTGTTTTTGACTCTTTCCACTGCACCCCCTTAATTTTCAGAGGTGGATGTATCTCCTGAGTCCTCCTGAAGTCCACTATTAATTTTTTGTCTTGCTTACATTTAAGGTCAGATTGTTGCTGTCACATCAGCCACTTCATTCCTGTAGGCTGTTTCCTCACCATTTCTGACAAGAACTATGACAGTGGTATCATCTGTGAACTTGATGATTTTGTTGGATTTATGCTTGGCCATGCAGTCATGTGTAAACAAGGTGAAGAGCAGAGGACTCAGGATGCAGCCCTGAGGGACACCCGTGCTCAATGTAATACTGATTGAACTGTTATTTCCCACACACACTTTTTGGGGTCTGTTGATGAGAAAGTCCAGTATCCAGTTACATAAGGGAGTGTTGATGCCCAACTGGATCAGCTTCAATATCAGATTCTGGGGGATTAAAGTGTTACAGGTGGAACTAAAATTGGTGAACAGTATTCTGACATAGCAATTCTTGTTGTCTAGATGTGCTAAGGATTCATGAAGTGCTATAGTTATTGTATCAGCCATGCAGTGGTTAGATCTATAAGCAAACTGTAATGTATCCAGCATTGCAGGCAGGCTTGAAGAGATATGGTTCTTGACCAACATTTCAAAACACTTCATTACTGTTCATGTAAGAGCAACTGGCCAGTAATCAATTAGGCTTGTTGGTTGGGATTTCTTGGGTAAGGGAATGATTGCTGTATTTTTGAAACAACTGGTTACAATGGCTAGTTGCAGGGATGTGTTGAATATATCTGTTAGTACAGTGGACAGTTGGGTAGCACAGTTTGTTAGAACCCTTCCCATAATATTATCAGGACCACCTGCTTTTCTTGGGCTTACTCTCCTCAGAGACTTCAGAACATTAGATGTTCTCAGACATAGCACTTCCTCACCCTGTTCGACAGGGAGTTTATTTGGCACAGTGTTGTCCATATCAAATCTGCTGAAGTAAGTGTTTAGTTTGTTTAGAAACTCTTTGTTGTCATCACATGGGGAGGATATAGGCCTGTAGTCAGCTGACCTCCGAGAACCAAAATTATTTTCTAACACAATATCAAAAATCCCTGATCTGCTCTCTTCAAGTAATGATTCCAGAAACTCCTGACAGTATGCTGCCACCTGGCAGAAGAGCCCCGTGTCATTTCCTTCATCAATACCTTAACTTCCAGGATTCACATTGTGTGCCTGGGGATGTAATGTCTGTTGAGGAGCAGGTTGAAATGGGAATATCTTTATACCTTCTACATTGTGGCTTCTTGGCCAGTGTCTCCATTGATGGTTGAACTGCCTATGTGGTTGACTGTAAGCTTCTGTTACTGTGGGTCATGCTGACCTGCTCATTAGTTGTTTCTAGCTCTGAAATTAAGTCCTGCGCCACCCTCATTAGATGCTGCCTCCTGTCCTTGACCATCTGAAGAATCACAGGACCTGGAATGACAAAAATAGTCATCACTATAATAAAAAGTGAAAAAATAATAATAATCCTATCAGTGCCCAAGATTCTCAGGAAACTAACCTAATCATTCTGCCTATGAAAATAACAATGTTAAGTTGTCAATCTCGCCTTCATTCTTGCTGGATGGGTTCGGAGCCGATCCTCGGCTTTGACTTGGCTTATACCAAAGCTCGAGAGCTATTTTTACTGGCTCGTGGTAACCCTGTATCCCACAATGCTAGGCGCTAACTACCCAGATCTCGTTTGCTGCTTAGCTGCGAGGTTGCGTTTTTGCCGGCTCTCTGGTAAAACTTTTTCAAAAGCAGTTTTCTGGTAAGATTTTTCCATTTTATTTTCAGGGTTAGTGTACATTATTTCCCCTTTACCCTTTTAGAGTAACCCGCCTTTATATAGTCCCCTTTTGGGTCTGTTTTTCTATCCCCTCGGACCCCATTTTATCAGGCCTTCGGGCCAAGTTTGTACTCTAGTTTTATCTTCAGTTAAATTGTCAGTTTAATTAGTCTTCGGTGTGGTGAAGTGACTGGACTAAGCTTTTCTTTAGTGTGGTGTGTGTGTGTGTGCGTGTGTGTGTGTGTGTGTGTGTGTGTGTGTGTGTGTGTGTGTGTGTGTGTGTGTGTGTGTGTGTTTGGGTGTGTTTTACCACAAGATGTCTAAGGAGTCCAAGGTCTCAGGCTTCAAGAAGTGTGACTTGTGCTGTCAGAAAATTTCTCTGACAGACGGTCACACTTCTTGTGTTTATTGCCTAGGCCCTTTGCACCTGCAGGACTCTTGTTCTGTCTGCCATGCATTCAGTCCAAGAGTCCTGCAGGAACACAGAAACAAGTTGATTTTGAGAGGCTTGTTGAAGCTCGAAGGTTCTCCGGCCAAGTCCTCATCGGGCAAACATTCGAAGCCCACTAAATTGTCGGCTCCAAGTTCAGAGCCTCCGACCAGTGGCACTACTTCTGCTTCTGCATCGGCTCCGGCTGGAGCCGAGGCTTCAAGAACTCAGTTGGCTCCGATAGTTACGTCGGAGCCGTCTTTGAGTTGTAAGCACTCCAGGTCCCCTTCTTTGGGGTCGGTCCATTCGGCTTCGAGATCTCCTTTGCTTTTGGAGCACAGCCATCGGTCCCATTCCTCTCGGTCTTCCAGGCTTTCAGACCATGACCTCGAGAGGATGGTTAGCAGACTCCTTAAGTCGCAGGCACTGGCCCAGATGCTTCATAGCCCTTCTCAACAGATAGTGGCTATCCCCATTCCATTGTCGATTCCTCCTCTGACTCTTCCTCTGAGTTTGGAGCTGGAGTTTGTGGGAGCCATGACTGTCGACACGTCGGAGCCGATACCACCCATTTCGGCTATGTCGTCAGCTCCGATTTCTTCTATGGTGCCATCCTTGGGGGGATCCGGGAACCGTGACTTCCTTGTTGGCTCCGAGGGGGCGAGTGGCATTGGACCCTTGTCCGACCCCGTTCTCCCTCTCGGAGCCTCAGCGTGGGTGAGTACGGCCCCGACATCGGCCTCAGAGCCATCCCTCTCAGTGCCGGGAGGGGTCCTTATCTCTTCGGAACAGGGACCTTCTTCCCTGCCTGTTAGGGGTGCTTTCGAAGTCATGAGGAGTGCGCTGGCCCCTGTGCCTGCTCCTCGGTCAGCTCCCTCAGCTCCTCCCACTGTAGTGCCTGCTACTGTCTCTACCCATCCTCTCGACCCTGACTGCAGAGATCCTATGCCTCAGGGGCCCCCTTTGGGAGCATCCTCCTTTTCTGAGGCCTCCCCTGATCCATCAGGGGAGCCCCCTCGGAAGCGGAAATGTAAGAGGAAGCATGTGGACTCCCCTGAGTCCGTCACATCTGACACCAACTTGGATGATTCAGAAGGGTCCCCACGATCCCCCTCGGAGGATGTCACTTTTTCTGACATCCTTGAGATCCTCAAGCAGAGGGGGAACTGGTCTACCCTCAATCCTTCTGAGGATGAGTTGGTCTACCTAGAGGCGTTTGGTTCTCGCCCATCCACCTCCTGGGTGTCTCCGCCCTTTGACTCCCTTATGGAAGTGGTGGCCAGGAAGGCATGGACGGCCCCTGACTCGTTGGAACCTACCCCACGGAGGCCTTCAAAATTTATCACAGCCCCGTCTGATAAACAGTTTTTGACCAAGGGTGTCCCTGTTGATGCCATGGTGGTGGCAGCAGCCACTAAGAAGGAACTGGCTGATCCTTCAGTACCTATCCATCCTCCTAATAAGGAATCTAGGACCATGGATAGGTACGGCAAGCGGATGTTTTCTTCAGCGACCTTTACCATGTGGTCGCTGAATTACTTATGTAATTTCACCCGCCTTCAAAGAGACTTGCTCAAAGAAATGGGTGATACCCTACAGGATCCAACAGCTACGGGGTCTCAGGACAAAATCAACTCCCAGCTGGCAACCCTAAACTCGATTGTTAACTCCTCCATGCGGCTTATTTCTTATGCGGCCGATGGGGTGAGTAGGGTTGCAGGCACAGGCGTGGCCTTAAGACGTCACACCTGGATGTGGCTTTTTAACTTTGCTGACCCCATTTAAGGTGTCCTTCACCAACTCTCCCTTTGATGGTTCAGCGTTGTTTGGACCTCAGGTGAAGGATACTTTGACCAGATGTGAACAAGAAGGCAAGACTTTCTCTGCCGTGGGAGTCCATTTTTCCACCCCATCTAGACCATACCCTAAAGGTCAGAAAGGTGGAAAAATGTGGTTCCGCAAACCACAGGGAGTCACGCCGGATGCACGAGGTGAGTTCCCCTCTAGAGGCAAGGGGGGACAATAACAGATGCCGCCTCAGGGGCAGAGGGGGTCCGCAGAATCAGGGTAGCAGAGAATCTGTCTCTGGCCAACCCTTCCAGCATCCCTGAGAAGCTGCCCGGCTGTCTGCCTTCGGAGGCAGTCGGGGAAAGATTATGACTGTACCCAAAAGCCTGGCTTTCCCTCACCAAAGACAGATAGGTATGGTTGATCATATCCGAGGGTTACAAAATTCCCTTTGTCCACACCCCAAAACAGCCAAAAAGGCCCCTTCCAGATGTTCCACCCGGTCTAAGGGAACAAGCAATATTAGAAATCTCAAAACTGCTAAGAAAAAGGGCCATCCAACCAGTCCCAGCAGACCAGCAAGGATCTGGAATCTACTCCAAGTTCTTTTTGGTACCAAAAAAAGACAGGGGACTGGAGACCAATTTTGGATCTCAGCAGACTGAACAAGTCTGTTCAAGGAACGAAGTTCCGGATGGTCACGCTACAGTCCATTCTACCCTTTTTGGGTCAGGACCATTGGATGTGCTCTATAGACCTTCAGGATGCGTACTACCACATCAAAATGCACAGGTGCTCCAGGAGGTTTTTCCGCTTCCGGCTGGAGGCCAGTCACTACCAATTCAGGGTCCTGCCCTTTGGTCTCACTACAGCCCCCCGAGTGTTCACCAAATGTATGGCAGTGGTTATGGCTCATCTGAGGCGTCAAGGATTCCAGGTGTTTCCATATCTGGATGACTGGCTCCTTACTGCCACCACCAGGCATCAACTTATTCAGTCCAGAGATTACACCATTCAGATTTGCGAAGAGCTAGGTATCTCCATAAATTTCGAAAAGTCTGCTTTGTTGCCTTGTCAGTCTATTACCTTCATAGGCACCATATTAGACACAGTCGAACTATCTGCAAAACTAACGGCACAAACAGTCTCAGATATTCGCGAACATGTTCATATCCTTCTTCAGAACAACAAAATCCAGGCCAAGTTTGTACTGAAGACTCTAGGTCTCATGGCGGCTGCCATTATGTTACTTCCCTTAGCTCGCTTCCACATGCGACTCCTTCAGTGGATGCTCTTCTCTCAGTGGTCCTTCCAGCAGCTCCCAATGTCACACAACATTTTATTAACTCAGTCATGCAAGAAACACCTGTCTTGGTGGATGGTCTCCCTTCAAGTGATTCAGGGCAGACCCTTTGTTCTCCCCCCCAGTTGCTACAGTGACAACGGATGCCTCCCTGATCGGTTGGGGGGGGCATTTTCAGGGCAGGATGGTCCAGGGCACTTGGCAACCTTTCGAGTGCCACCTGCACATAAATGTCCTAGAGATGAGAGCAGTACTTTTAGCGTTGCAAGCCCTTCAGGACTCTCTTCCCATCGGGACAATTGCAGTTCAGATGGACAATATGTCCGTAGTGTGGTACATCAACAAGCAGGGCGGAACCAAGTCCTATCCCTTATGTCGAGAAGCACTCAGACTTTGGCAGTGGGCGATCTCCTCTCAGTGGTTTCTGATAGCAATGCATATCCCCAGGAAGTCCAACGTCATAGCGGATAGGCTGAGCAGAGCCATTCTCATGCCGCACGAGTGGTCTCTCACGCAGTCAGTAGTGGAGAAAATTTTCGGAAAATGGGGTCAGCCTTTCTGCAATCTTTTTGCAACACCCCAGAACAGCAAGTGCCACGAATTTTTCACTCTCTTCCCTCTTCCCGGCCACCCCCCCAGAGACACTCTAGTCCACGTTTGGCCCCGGGGTCTCCTGTATGCTTTTCCCCCTTTTCCATTAATCACTCAGTTGATTCAGAAGGCTACCATCTTGAGATCCACAATGATCCTCATTGCTCCGTACTGGCCTCAACAAATCTGGTTTCCATTCCTGCATCATTACCACTTGGAGCAGCCCTGGCATCTGGACTCAGTTCCAGATCTCTTGACCCATCAGTCAGGCAAGCTGCACCAATCCCTCCCCTCTCTCAACCTCACAGCTTGGTTGCTCCACTTCCAACCTTAGCCGGGCTTCCCTTTATCTCCCATTCGGTGCGTGACATCATTTTAGCTTCTCACAAATCTTCTACCAGGAGGATTTATGCCAGCAAATGGAAATGTTTTTCCTTCTGGGCAAAATCTAGGAACATAGACCCAGTCGTGGCTCCTATCCAATCGGTCCTGGATTTTTTGGCCGAACATTTTCAATCAGGATCTTCTTCGTCCACTATCAGAGTCCAGTTAGCGGCCATTTCAAATTTTCATGTGGGCCTGTCAGACTCCTCTATTATGTCTCATAAACTGTGTAAAGCCTTTCTTAAAGGTATCTTTTTACTTAAACCCCTGGTCAGACATCCCCCACCGCAGTGGGATTTGAATCTAGTTTTAACCTCCTTGATTCTCCCTCCCTTTGAACCTGTGGCTTCCTGTTCTTTGAAGTTTCTTTCATGGAAGACTTTGTTTCTAGTTTCCATAACCTCTGCGTGGAGAGTCTCAGAACTTCACTCCCTTTGCGTTCATCCTCCTTATCTGGTTTTCCATAAAGATAGAGTGTCCCTAAGAACTATCCCCTCCTTTTTATCCAAGATATCTTCTGAGGCAAATCTAAACCAGACTATCGATCTCCCAGTTTTCTTCCCTAATTACTCCAACAGAGCAGAACAAAAGTTGCATTTCTTGGATGTTCATCGCCAACTCCGTTACTACCTGGATAGAACCAAGCAATTTAGGAAATCTGAGCAGCTCTTCCTATCTTATGCTGAAGGGAAGAAAGGCCTTCCAGTTTCCAAAGTAACCCTTTCTAGATGGTTGGCCTCTGTCATCACTTTCATCTATGAACTGAGGCATCAAAAGCTTCCTTCAAAACCTAGAGCCCATTCAACTAGAGCCTTAGCTACATCAATAGCCTTTCAGGACAGGTTGCCTTTAGATTTAATTTGTGCGGCAGCCACATGGGCCTCTCCCCATACCTTTATTTCTCATTACAAATTGGACATGGCCTCCAGAAGCCGGGCTAACTTTGGTTCCACCGTCCTCAAGAGTCTGTTCCAATGAGCCACCCAGGTTTGAGGTGCTAGGGATGTGTTAGCTATCAAATGAGATCTGGGTAGTTAGCGCCTAGCATTGTGGGATACAGGGTTACCTTGAGCTGGTAAAAATAGCTCTCGAGCTTTGCTATAAGCCGAGTCGGAGCTGAGGATCGGCTCCGAACCCATCCAGCAAGAAAGAAGGCGAGAAGAAGACAACTAACATGGAACGTTATGGTAGGTACATAACTTCTCATTTTGACTGATAAATTGCTGATAATCCACTAATTATAGAGCAGATCATCCATCAGCTTTGTCACCTGTGTTAATATATTCTTACTAACTGGATCAACTAACATATTTATGAACTGTCAGGGGTTAAGAAAGACACAAGGCTGATCTTACTGAAATGATTTGAAATACCTGATATGAACCGACCCCAGTTTGCCTTTAGGAAGGTGTGCTAGAGAGTCTAAAATTAGCAGTGGCATTTGTGAGAAATATATATCTTTAATTGTACAAATTCTCTGACAGAAAATACTGTTATTAAGGTATTTTTAATTAAATGAATAAATATGTTTTCATATTTACTACTTCTTTCTCTGGCTAGAGCACAATTAAATTAAATACTGGGTAATCAGTTGGCAGATTATTATAAACCTAGCTAGTGGCTTAAGGTCAGAATCAAACCCTGTACCTTGCATTTGTAAGCTAAAGAGCTTAACTATTATACCACTTTTCCATCTGGATTTAATGGAGACCAAAGAAAATGAGAAACACTAAGTTGATTTTGACTACTTGAGAAGACAAGACAATAAAGAGATTTAGTATACCTTTAAAGAGTAAAGCTGTCTATAACTTTATTTATTGCCATTATCTTTAAATGTAATCCTCCAGCTATTTGACAGAAGTCTACCTTTAGGAGGGAATAAAAAGGGGGCAAGGGGTAGTGAAGCTAACTTCAAGGCAAGCTAATAAGGATCCTTGCCAATTAGTGACAGCTGAGATATATAACTTTCAGAGAAAGAACGGTTCTGCCACCAATCTTGTTAAAAACTTGAAACTTGAAAACTTTTAATAAAAATAAAACAATGATGACATAAAACACACTGGCTCATAAACTGGATAAGTGCTTTCCGTGTAATACCTTTTTCAAATCCTAAATATAAGCCAGTAAAACTTCCTGTTAAATACCTTAACACAAGTTCATTATCCACTTTATTTCTTCAGTTTCTGTTTGATTTACTAAATCACCACCTCTTAATGTTTCATGGAGCCTAGTTAGTGTCATAAACTTAAAAGAATGGCTACCATTTGCACTAATGTGCATATAAAGTGCATTGCTAGTAACTTTATTTTTTATGTTGGATAAATGTTTTAAGATACATTCTTTAAACATTTGGTTTGTTTTTCCTATGTAGTATGCCTTGCAGTGACTGCAGGTTGCCACATATATGATGTTCTTATTCCGACAATTTGCAAATCCTTCAAATTTATAGTTCTTCTTAGTTAAGGGATGTATAAAGATATTCAAGTTGTTAATGTAAGAACATGCCTTGCAACTTCCACATCTGAACGTACTAACTCTCCTCCTCATTTTAAAGCTCCTATTTTCGGAGATGGCTTCAGTTTCTGTTTTATAACATAGCAGTGTTTTTAGATTTTTCCTCTTCTCAAATGAAAAACTGGGTTGATCTCCAACAATTTCTCTAATTTTATTATCAGATGTTAACACTGGCCAAAATTACTAAATGATATTACGAATAGCAAAATGGTCAGTACTATATGTTAGCTGACATCTCAAGTTAGACTTTGGCTCTTTTTGTTTGGCCTTAATTATTCCTCCTTGGTCCGAAAAATAAGGTCTTCCTGTCTGAGATTGTTGTTCCAAAGTAGTTGCTTCATTAGTTTGCATTCCTTTGATTGTATATCCCCTCTTGGTAAAGTCATTAATGAGTTGAGTTTGCTCTTCCATATAGTCTTTGTCCCTCGTACAAAGTTTAGATACTCAAGTTAATTGGTTGGTCACTATATTATCAAGGACATGTCTAGGAGATGTAAAACTTTACTTAGTTTAAATGTTGCACATTAGAGCAAAGAGATTAGGAAATATCTTGCATCCTTGTATTTTGTTTTTAAGTTTAAGCCACTTCCCTGTTATGCCCTGCTGCTGCTAGAGTTCTCAAACCAAATAAATCCCACTTGCAGCCATGGTACACCCTCCCATCTGAGATGAAGCATATCCTTGTCAAGGTGTCCCAGTCCCAGAGGTAATTCTTTTTGGTGTCCATTTACAGACAAAATGGTTCATATGGTCTAGAAAAGTGCACTGAAAAATCCTATCTTGGTTATAACTGTCCTGAAGAAGTCCAAAAGAATCATCTGTCTGCCCAATGGCTATCCTAGCTGGTCACAAAACTCTTTAGTGGATTCTAATGCACTTTTCATCTTTCTCCACTATTGGGTGACTTTGGGATTGGTAAATATAGGTTTGGTGTATGCGTGTGTGTGTGTGAGTGGGTTGTAGTTTCCCCACTGAGGGGGTGCAGGGGCACCTGTTCCCTGCAAAAAAGTATGTGTCTGAGGTTTGATGTAATTATTTTCAGTGAATGGCTTTCAATTTATTTGCATTCACCAAAACTGCTGTCAATGACTTGAAAGGAACCTTGTCACTGACCCTCCTCAATGAAAGACATAGCAAACAGAGGCGATGTCAATGCTTCATACCCTCCACATGTTTTATTATATCACCCTGCAAGATGTTCCCCTATATCAAATGACAGTGGCTATATTACATATAAATAGCCTGCTCATAGACAAAGCCTTCCTAGGGTGGAGGGGACCCACCAGATGATAAAGTGTGAGGCTTTTACTCAAGGTTCTTTTTAGTCCCATAAGAAGTCAAATCCTTCCCTGTCTGTCCAAAAGAAATTACATGTACACTTTATATGTCTAGGATGCATACATGCACAACACAATTGTCAAGGAATCTAGATGGTTTCTTCATTTCCAGACAGCAGGCAGTCATTTTCATTTCTGGATATTGCCATTCTTTCTCACTATAGTCTCCAGGGCAATTACTAAATGCATGTCAGTATGGGCAGTGGCTTAGGCTGCAGGAGTCCAAGATATTTACTTATCTTTTATGGCTAGAACCTAGTAGCTCTAGTCTTATTTCTTCCACTAATTTGTTTTTCAAGCAAATTCAGTCCTTGATCATAATAATGACCTTTACAATTTCTCAGCTGATTCCCATGTAAACAGTCTACTTCATAGGCTTTATTCCAGACATCCTGCCTTGTCAGACATTTCTTCTACTAGACAGTATTCTGGCAGTCCAGTTAATAGTTCTACAACATATTCAGAACAAAGCTGTTCCAACTGCTTTTTTATCTTAAACCACTGGGCTTCATAGTGTCCACTGTATCCATGTTGACTTGTACAAAATTTCATATGAGGGTTCTTCAAAGGCCATCAAAGTTCAATGAGACCAGTCTTTAAACAAATTAGATGCTCACATCAGAACAAATAGTGCAAACAGTGAGCAATTTACATGGTAGACTTGCAAGACCATTTTTCCTCTGGGAAGACATTCCCAAGCTCCTTTTTCCATGTTACCTGTAACATGGACACTTCTTTTCTAGTGTATGAGAATTTTTATTTGGAGTTGATGGTTTCCAACTTATGATCCATCCAAGATGACTGTCTACACATCAACATTATGGAGATGAGAAACATCTTTTCTGATTTTGCAAGTATTGTAGGACTCCCTTCCTCCAAGTACAATTGCCATCCAATTCAACTATATGGCAATGGTTTGGTATGAAAACAAGCATGGGAAAACTCATTTGTCTCTCCAGTGTCAGAAGGCCATGACTGCATTAGACTAGGCCTCATATCCCTGGACAACAGAACCCTCTACTGGATCAGTTCAACAAGTGTCTGTTGATGCCACACAGCTAGGTTCTGTCAGTTGGCATCATGTACACTTGTCTATAACTGGGGGAAAAACTTATTGTCCATTTGTGTCCCAAACCAACTACAAATACAACAAAATCTTTCCCTTATTCCTTCCTTGCTGGGATGACTCAGATATTCACTCATCCAATGTGTACACCCAGCATTCCTTTTGCCTTCCTCTATTTCCTCTTATTCCATTTCATGATTTCTTCTATTCCTATTATTCACAATAATGTACAGAAGACCAAGTCTTGCAAAGTCAGTGTGATGTTGATATTCTCCTTTTAATCCTGACAAGGTTGGTCCCCCTGCTATGGTCTTATCTCTTTGACAAGCTTCTGTCTGAGGTGTTCCAGGAATATCCTGACTCACCTACCTACCAGCAGGCCTCATTCAGATCTTCACTATCTCAGCCTAGTTTGCTTAGATTCCCTAATTCTTATGATGGCAATAAGCCCTTGATTTTCTCCAAGAGAGGTAAAGCTAGGAAGATGATACTCTACAGCTGCACAGAGTATTCTGCACCCTGCAAATGGCTCTGGAATCCTAGCTTTGGCATGATTTCTTCTTTCATTACGATTTACTATTTTTAGTTTTCCCTATGCATTTCTAGGCTTTTCTACATAGAGAAAACTTCACCTTAAAAACTTTGTTTTCTCCAAGAAGGGTAAAACTAGGAGGTTGAAACTCTACAAGCTTTTTGCCCTGGCAAAAGGATGACTTACTGTAGTCAACACACTTGTTTTTTTATTTAATGCATCATTCCAGAAGACTGTGTCCATTTAGTTGCCCTGCTACTAGAATATTGGAGTTTTTATCACAGTACATTGTTTCAAGTCTTCCATTGAAGGAGAATTAGAGGGATGCAAGGTAAGCTTCTCAATGGCAAAGTATAAGCCAAAAGGAAGAAATACATGCTTTATTGGAGTGCAAAGAAAGAAAGAAACTGCCCATCAGAAAAGTGTTACAAGCTTTGTGGTAGGCCAAAAAAACTGAGTCAGCTCATTGTGGAAGTTAGATATCCCTTCAATAAATGGATTTGCATAAGCAGCCTAGAAGTTATTTGGATAGCTAAGTCCACAAGGAAGGACTCCCAAATTGTCATTTTATATTACAGCAAGAAACTGGGTTCTAATATTTCCAAATCAATCCTTTCTGTTTGATTTTTCACTGTCTGCAATGATTGTTATCAAAAATTTGGCAACCACTTATTAGGGTCTACATTTACATATTTCACAACTAGTCTAGTCTAGTCCAGATACAGATTTGCTGTACCCAGGACTGTTGGTAAGCTTCTGAGCCCCCCAAGCCATTCTGTGTTGGAGGAAAGCCTTCTAGCTTATCAATGAGAGTGGTAAGCACTTGGTAGTCTATCTACCACAAGAGGAGTGGTTTCTGGCCTAGAAATTGTAGTTTATTGGCTGTTTGGGCAGTTTTTCCATCTCTTTCAACTTTCTGGTTTAAAAGCCCATGTTTGCACTTGTTTCCCATTATTCCTGTAACTAGTCTACTCCAGGTACAGATTTGCTGTATCCAGGACTGTTTATAAGCTTCTGAGCCCCTCAAGCCTTTCTGTGTTGGAGGAAAGCCTTCTATCTTATCAGTGAGAGTGGTAAGCACTAGGTAGCCTATCTACCACAGGAGGAGTGGTTTCTGGCACAGAAATTGTAGCTTATTGGCCGTTTGGGCAGTTTTTTCCATCTCTTTCAACTTTCTCATTTAAAAGTTCACATCTGTGCTTGTTTCCCACCTTTCCTGTAACTAATCTAGTCCAGATACAGATTTATTGTATCCAGGACTGTTTGTAAGCTTCTGAGTGGTGCCAAAGTCTGCTCTTCAATTTTGCCCTTAGATCTGCTAGTTCTCTCCTCTCCTACACTTTTACTAGCTTATTAGTTTAGCACTTTACCAGACTTCTTGTAGTAATTATTACAACACACAAAAGTGCTACCAGCACTAAATGTTCTACAAGGAAACAGCTCCAGTATTTATTAATGCCCACCCCTCCAGGCATGTCTAAAGGTCAGTTCCCTGCGCTTTCTCCTATTAACCTGGTGAATTTTGGCATCATGAGGCAATGTAGCAACTGCCTCATGTACACTGGTAACCCTCTCCTCTTACCTCCCAACACTCAGACTTGTGAGAGATGCACTTATATATCCAAATTGGAAGCCACACTCTCTCCAGCCAAGACCAGAATACCTGGTCAGGAGAAGAAGGTCAACACTTGCACCACACCACATGGAACACATAGCCCTCCAGAACATACACCAGCACTGCCTTCAAATAAAAGCACAAACCACACATTCACCTTTGCGAAGGCTCTCAATAAAAATCTACCCAAACAGCAGAGACCTCCAAGGCAGAAACACACCCAACCACCACAACACAACACTAATCACAAGACACATAACTCTCCTAAACAGTGTGCCACTCAACTAAATCCCCTATGGCAAAACAGCATGCAAACACACTAGTCATAGTTGACTCAATAGTGAGGCACACTGATGTCCCACTCACTAGGTTGAGTAAGGAGAAAGTAACAGTCAGCTGCCTGCCAGGTACCAGGATCCACCACATAACACATCCACTCAGATCCATCAACAACAGGTACAAATATGACTCTGTCATTGTAAATGTGGGTGTGAATGACCTGAGATGTACCTCCCTAGACTACATGAAAAGAGACATGGAGGAGCTCTTGGATTATGTAGCTCAGGTGGGTATGAACTTAGCCCTGAGCAGCATCCTACCATCACCCAGAATCATACCACAGTACAAGCAGAAAATGATTGATTTCAACAATTGGCTAAGTTTATGGTGTCATTCTGAGGGGATGCAGTATCTGTCTGCCTGGGATAACATGATTGGCAGACCTTGATGCTTTGTCACAGATGGCCTGCATCTGTCACCTCTGGGCTTCTGGATACTCGCCAAGGCTCTTGCCACCCCTATAGTGCCTTTTTAGGCGGTGTTCCAAAGACCAAATTACCGCCATAACAGCTACAAACAAATGCAATCTGAGAGTCATGCTGTTCAATGCTAGAAGTCTAAATCTCAAAATGCACTCGCTCAAAGCACTCCTTAAAATGGAGAACATCGACATTTGTGCTGTAACAGAGACCTGGTTCAGGGCAGCAGAAAGCACCCCTGTACTACCAGACTATAACTCATTTCACACCTTTCAGGCCCAGAACTTGGACCGAAGGTCCAAAGGCAGTGGTGTTTCCATATTCATAAAGGATGCACACACCTCCAGACTGGCAGCCCAACATAACACATTTGAGATACTTCAGGTGCAGCTAACATTGAGTAAGACAGTAATTCATGTCGTACCCTGCTACAGGTCCCCTACCATGTCCCAAGACTCACACTCCATGTTCCTAAGCACCCTGGAGAATATTAGGGTCCAACCTAACACTCTCATACTGGGCGACTTCAACTACCCTTCCATTAACTGGGAAAACTACTCATTTATAATACACTTGCCCAATGCTTTCTGGAATTCATTAATTCCAGTGCTCTGGACCAGCTTGTTATTACCCCCACTAGAGCTAGCAACATCCTTAACCTGGTCATTACTAACATGGGCGACTGTTGCTCTACAACAATAGTCAACTCCCCCTGGTTAGATCCAACCACAAACTAATCACCTTGGATATCCACATCTCTCCCACCCCCCACCCCCACAAAGGTAAGCACCATGAAAAACTTCTCCAAGGCTAACTTTGGGTTCCCAAAAATAGAGGTGGCTAAATTCATGGCACCCATGCAAATGGAAAATAGTTGCATGACCGCTGAATCATACACCAATGCACTGTACGAACACATACACAAATGCATGGATCTCACCATACCCAATAGAACCAAAATGCTCTCCTCAAACAAAAGGAAGCCAATCTGGTGGTCCCCTGTCATAAACAAACTCTACAACAGAAGGAGAAAACTGATGCGGAATAAGGCAAAGTCCAAAGACTGGAAAAACTCCCTTATCAGCCTCAACAAAATGTTGAGATCCCTCATCAAATCCTCTAAAACTAGCTATGAAAAGAGAATTGCAGCAGATAGAAAAGACAACCACAAGGCCTTCTATAGTTATGTAAAGAATCTCCATGGCAATACCCAGATTTGCTCTGAGCTGCTGCACAATGCTACCTCCTATACTGAGCCAACAGATATTGCCAATATACTGGCTGACAGATTCAGTGTTAACTTTACATCTCCCCCCCAAAAGGACCACTCATGACACCAGTAGATTGCCAGGCACCCAGTATTACTGATGCACAGGTTAAAACAGCACTGTCCAGACCAAGAATACAGCTTCTATGGGACCTGACAATATCCCTGGCTTTGTTCTGCATAAACTTGGCACCTCACCTGTGTGCCCTGTTCAATCACAGCCTCACCTCAGGCTTTGTCCCTACAGAATGGTACACTGCTACAGTCATCCCTCTCCACAAAGGATGATTGACTATAACCCCGGGAATTATCACCCAATTATCCTGATGGGTCTGATATGCAAAGCTATGGAATGCATCATCATGGACCTAATAAACAAGGATATAGGGAATTTCCAAACTCTGGCTCCTACACAGTTTGGTTTTGTGAAGGGTAGATCATGCCTGATCAACTTGGTCAACTTCTTTGAGTCAGTCACCAGAGCTGTGGATGAAGGCAAGGTGGTTCATACAGCCTACCTTGATCTGGCCAAGACCTTTGATACCATTCATTAGGTGATAATTAAAAACAAACTCAAGTGTATCTTCCCAGTTGAGAAACTGTTAAAACCAAAATTTAATGAAAAATAAAAATATGTGTAGACAAAAACCAATAAATGGAGCAAGAGCTAGCAAAACCTGATAACTCTTCTTCAGATCATGACTTCTTCTTATTTAAAAGAACATCAACCAAGCAAATCATATAATTACAGGGCACACATTCAGATTGACCCAGTAGAACAAAATCATTAGTTACCCTATCAGGGCAACACTTTCTAAAACTCAACCAATAGGCAGCAAGCTTTCAAAGACCCATTTACATATCTAAGCTAGACCTATATTGGCATACCTTCTGATTGACCCAAAGGGACAAAGTCATTGTTTAGCCTATCAGGGCAGCATTTTCTGAGGTTCAACCCATTGACAACAAGACATCTAAAACACATTTCCATATCTAAGCCAGACCTATGCTGGCTACACCTTCTGATTGATCCAATGAAATAAAATCACTATTTTCCCTATAGGGGCAGCACTTTCTGGGACTCAACCAATAGGCAGCAAGACATCTGAGACTAATTTACATAACTAAGCCAGATCTATATTGGCTTTTTTTTCACTTGTAGTATAGTGTCTAGTTAAAATATGAAAAATGTCCTATATAAAAATATATATATATATATATATATATATATATATATATATATATATATATATACACATATGCATTATATATAATATATATATATAATGTATGTGTATATATATATATATATATATATATATACATATATATATATATATATTTATATATATATATATATATATACATATATAACTCGATTGCAACTGTAACTACACATAAAACATAAATAAAATTTATGCAAAAAGGCAACACTCTGAATGCCCAAGCAGCACTTAGTAAGTGCGTGCAGTGGCTTCTTATTATTCACAGAAAAATGTATATATATATATATATATATATATATATATATATATATATATATATATATATCTATATATATATATATATATATATATATATATATATATATATATATATATATATGTGTGTGTGTGTGTGTGTGTGTGTAGCTCTGTGAAGGATAAACATTAAAGGTGTGCCCTGTAATTATATGATTTGATTGGTTGATGGTAGAACCCACAGTGTGAAAGTAGCTGACTCCAATTCAGACTGCCGATCAGTCACGAGTGGAGTCCCACAGGGTTCGGTCCTTGGTCCTCTCCTGTTTGGTATCCACTTCTATGAAGTCCAGGCCAACACAAAGGGACTCTAGCTGACAAAGTTCACAGATGATTGCAAGTTGGGAGCTATTATTAACTCCCCAAGTGATGTTGACATCCCACAGAAAGACCTCAATGACACCAACTGGTGTCATAATCATGGCCTTAAGCTCAACGCCAAAAAATGTGTCATCATCCCCCTTGGGAAAAACCCGGTTTCTTTTTATTACCGCATTGATGGTAGTCAACTTGAACACAGAGATCTGGGAACACAGGTTGACAGCAACCACTCTTTTGACCACCACATTGTCACTGTGGTCAGAAAGTCCTTCTATGTGGCACATCTCAATACTAAGGTTTTGCATCCAGGAAGAAAGAGGTCATTGTCTCCCTCTACTCTTCCCTCATTAGGCCAATCATCAAGTATAATGCCCCATTTGGCATGTACCCTTGCAACAACTGGAGAGGCCGCAAAAGTACCTAACAAAGAGGATCCTAGGCCTTAAACACTTGTCCTATATGGACAGACTAAAAAAATTCCAACTATTCTCTGTCTCATATCGCCTACTTAGAGGCGGTCTCTGCTTGACTTACAAAGCCATGTCTGACCCTGCTCTATCAGAAATGCTACATCTAAAGAAATCCCAATCCCTCCACACCACATGCCTCAGAGACCTCAACCTCATTACCACAATCAACAGAACATGCTGGAGGGACAGGTTCATAACCCAGAGACTGCCCATGCTATGGAATAAACTTCCCTTACATATCAAGCAGAGCACCTCACTGGGCCTCTTCAAGAGATATCTTGATGAGTGGATGGGAAATGGAAAATTCTCCCCGGGGATCACTCCAGTGCCTCTACTTGACAAAGGCACTAGGAACTAAGGTTGGTGGCATGATGCCAGGGTAATCCTATGGGCTAGACTTGTAAAGGCTCCAGGGCAATTAGGCTATGAACCTATGGACCTATAAGTGTAGCAGCTGCTTTAAAGGCCTTCTGTAGAAGTGCTTCCGTGGATATCAGTTGTCCAGCTGCTACAGGGGCCTTTTATTTGTTTAAATTTGCTAACTGATGTGAGTTCAGTTCTAGTTCTTCCTTTGTGGCCACCATTATTAGGGTCATTTTTTTCATAACAACCATCCAAGGGGTCTAACTTGAGATACTGTCCTCTTGATGAAGATGAAACACACAAAGCCTAGTAGGAAAGCTATATACTTACCATAATGATAAAGCTGCACTGGTAATTTCATCTCTGTTACCATCCCCATCCACCTCACCTCCAGACCTAGCAGTACTAGTGTCCTTTTTGATGGATTCTGAATAAGGAGATTTTTTTTGGTTTTGTGGCCTGCCTTTAATGGGTTGTCTGTGATGTTGAGATAGGTTCTTAGATGTGGAGCATTATGGATACAGGAGGAGGTTATGGTAGTCTGCAAAAGTTTTAAATGCTGAGCTAAGTCCTGCATTTCTTAACCCTGGTGGAGATAAAGCTGTCAGTGTAGCTCTATGGTAGGCATGTATTTCTTTGCAACTACTGATAATAAGCATGGAACAGTAGCAAAGTATAAGAAACAGCTTCACCAAACCAAGATACCCAGATATATAGACAGTGACATTCAGTACAAATGCTTGGCAAAATGATGATTCCAAGTCACTAGAAACAGATCACCCACAAGCCCAAGATTATCCTGTAACATTAAGAAACAGTAATTGAAATAAACATACATTCACAGTTTAATTAAAATAAACATACATTCACAGTTCCACTTGTAAATAAAAGAGACTGAAACAACAGTTATATTTATGAAAGTTTATTGTCCCAATGTTAAAAGATGAAAAAACACAATATTGAATATCTTCAAAATATGAATGCAAGAACCATACACTGTGGAGTAGGCAGTTCTATTAAGGAAACTTCATCAATTTGAAATACTGGAAAGGTGAAGCTTGAAGATGGAAAATGCTCAATTTGTAGCTGATACGAATTTACAAGAATTACTCTAAACAATCACCACCTCCATTGCACAACTGTTGGACCAGTCACAGCAGAAGAAGCAGAACAGTGAAGAAATTGTATCAGAAGAATAACTCCCCAAGTACAACAGTACACAAACACAATCTGACACGTGACTTAAGCATCTCTGAATAGAAACTAATAACAACGCCAGTCAAGATTTCAAATGACATTGAAACATTAGCCACTCAAAGTTCATACGCTTAAAATAATAATAAAGTATGCAAGTTTATTTTAGTCAGCCACATGCTACCATCATGGACTTTGATTGTGGTTCTTCTGACAACAAGAAGGTTATTTTTAAGAAAGCAATTTGTGTGTTTTACATGGTTTCTCAATTATTTAGCCAAATGATGTTAACAAAAAATATAGTTGCAATACAGTACTATGTCATAAAATCCGGAATTAGTACAATATATGAATTATAATACTGAAAACTGCAAGGTACATTCTTTTAACAGGTAGATGAGGAGGTATGGGCCCATATGCAACTGTTTAAAGCCATAAAAAAGCAGATGATATAAACAGAAAGAAAAGAGAACTAATCTAAAAAAGATGAAAATAATCTAAGAAGTATAACATCATATATAATGCCAAAGTGGTATAACAGTAAAATTACATATTTTCAGATGAATGCTTCCAGGAACAAGGTGAAACACACAAACCTGGTTGGCAGCTGGTGTCCTATTAGATATAATTTCACTGAACACAGCAGCCCTGCCTCATTATATGCATACGTTAAATTAACCCTTTCCAAAGGTGAGAAGCAGGAAATTAATTATATCTATGTGAAGGCAGCACATTTATTTGTAATTACTTCATCTCTCTTTGCAATAGAGAATTATACTACAGAAAAATAGAAGAACATATCCTTTAGGTTGTGTTCATACTACTCTGTAAACCCAAACAGAGCAAAGGTCAACCTTCTAAGTCCACTGTTACAATATATTTAACTAAAACTATTTAGTTAGGTACAGGACAGAGGCGTATCTTATAAAAAATAACAAATCTGTACAAATTACTTATCTGTATTGAACTGCACGTAATCAAAGACCAAAGACTATTGTATGTACATTATTAACAGTATTAAAGAAAATAATATAAAGTATGAAAAATAGTGAGACCCTAAAATGTCCTGTATTTGTAAATCATACAAGAAGTTATTTTTGAATACCATTAATTAAATTCAAACCTACAGTGGCTGAGATAGAAGATGGAAATGGGGTAATGTTTGCAACTTCAGAAATGATGTCTATTGGGCATCCAAGCCTGCAAACCATCCCTCATGTTTTTGCATAATTAATGGTTATTTTAAAGTTTGATAAGATCAATGACAATGCAAAAGGTTGCAACCTCCAGAAAAGGTAAATGTATTTCCCAGTAAACAGCCAAAGTTTCATGAAGTGTTTCCCAAATGTTGAGTTAGTGTCCTGTGATATGGATTAAAGTTTTAAAATGAAATTGGTTGATTAATACTCCTTGGTCAGAGAGCAGAAGGCTAAGGTAGCATGTAACATCACCACCATATATATGAAAGAAGACTTAAACCAATGGCTACAAGTCTATGTGGGTGAACTTACATGGTCAAAGGAGAACAGTTTTTAATAAAGATCATGCTTGGGTATTCTGCAAATCTGGGGCCCCCACCACTCAGGACATTGTAGGACCACTGTGTATGGCTCCTGCTGTGTAAATGGGTGATAACTAGTACAGATCAAATTCTAATTCTTGTGAATTAATAGGATTATATGGATGTGACCCTTGAAGGTTCCCTGAGAGGGTCAGTGCTATCATCCAAATATAGATGGATCACTGCTGGGAATGGGAGGCAGCTTGCATCCTCTGATATTGCCAATTAATTTTGTCCCATAGCACACAAGCTCTGTTTTTTTCATTGTTTTCTCTCACATTTTCAGAAACAGTTAACAAAAGACATTAAAACCACAATCCAAAATTACTGTAAAACCTATTTATACTATTTACAAATGCTAACAACATATTTGTATATATCAAGAAAATGAATTTTAGTTCAAATTCTCTAGTTTTGGGTGTAAAAATAAGTATATTAAGCAATGATAATACAACTATAAAAACAAAACATAATCAAGCAACCATATCTTGGAAAATTACCCAGAACTTGATTAAATAATTAAAAAAAAAATCTTTCTTTTTGGAAGAGTGTGGTAATTTATAAGCTTTAATATAGGTTATGGTCATATCCTTAACCTTCCCAGTTTAATAGTTTGAGATTCAGCCATGTTTGGTAATGTACGGTTTTATAATAATAGGCATTATAATAATAGGCATAGTTTTATTCAAACTAAAGGGGTGGCGAAAGCCACATAACTATGGGCTAGGCTTATAAATGCCCTTGGGCAGATAGCCTAGTATGAACCTATGAACCTATGAACCTATAAGGATAAACATTAAATTGTCATTAAAGCTGATGAATCAATACAAGTACTTTCTTTTTTTGGGGGGGGGGGGGTGTTATGAAGAATGGCAAACTTCCAGATGATATTTTCATGATGACCCAGAGATTGGATTCTTTGTTTAAGGATATGCTATAGTTGGCTGGAATATTTAGAATTTCAAAAATATGAATTATGTCAGCATTATCTTATGTATGTAACAGGGACAACTGTACATTATGTACTGCCAAGTGTTACATATAATACAGCTTTTAAGTTTAATTTTAAGATTAACCTTATTTATCGGTTTATACAATGGATTTCTCAATGGATCTCTAATAAGGGGGAAAATAATGCTATTTAAAATTTGAATTTAGTTTATAGGTGTTTCAAATTTGTTTATCAGATTTAAAGAAGCCCATAGGAAATTTAGAATTTCTATTTTACAAGTGTGCTGCAAATCATTCATCCATTTTGAGTGGAGTAAGTAACAGATTTGGTTTAAAACTGTCATGTAGCATTTAGGAAGTTCCATTTTTATTCTTAAATAATTAGTCAGTTTTAAGGATGAAAGCAGAAAATCTTCTATGTGTTTATTTTAAATAAGTAGAAAGTAAGATAGAGCTACCATTTTGTTATTAAGCTTAAGGTTTGGGTGGGTCTATATTACCAAAACGAAAAACCCTATTACTGAATACCTCAACGTTGACACCTATACCGCGAACTGCAAAAATCCTGAATGCACTAAACCGCAGAAAAAAAAAATTGAACTGGCATAGTTGGGCAACCCCACCACCCGCTACATACTACCTACCTAAAGAAAATAAATAAACCACACACATACAGTAACCAAACCCTATTTCTAACCTAAGGTAAAGCACCAAAACCCTACCTCTAATCCTACACTAAACCCAACATACACAACTAATTATGCACTATCCTTAACCCCTCCCTAACCCTAAGGTCTAAAACTACTGCACACGTCCCCTACACACATAAACCCAAACAAAATAAATAACCCACATACATACATTTAACAAAACCCTACCTCCAACACTACACTAAACCCCACATACACAACTATCTATGCACTATCCTTAACCCCTCCCTAACCCTAGGTTCCATAACTACTGCACACTTTCCCTACAGACATACACCCAAACAAAATAAACAATGCACATACATACACTTAAAATAACCCTACTTCTAACACTACACTACATTACCTATCTATACACTTACCTTAACCCAAATTCTAACATTAAAGTCCTATCTATCACACTTACCTTCCGGAGCTATGCCACAGACGGGCCAACCAAAACAAATTGACATTTCGGAATTCGCGGTTTTGTACGTTCGGGATTTCCATACTTCGTGCAATACAATCGACGTCTTCGTATTTGCTCATACGTTTTTTCGCGTTTGTAATATATACCCGGTTTGGGTTGAAGTGAATCTGACAACAAGATAAACCCCTGGATTCAGCAAGCCCTGCATGGTGTGCAGGACTAGTGCAGGAGCACCAGCAGGCAATATGTCTGCCGTGCAATCCATGAATAAGCTGTAGGGACATGCACGAGTGCTCCTGCACTAGTCCTGCACGCACCCAGCTCCTGTATGCAAATTGCCCCATTTGCAGGTGAAATCCATACAAATGAGGTGAATTTGCAATCCAGGAAGCTGGAAGCCAGCCGTGTAGGACTAGTGTAATCTGCAGAAATGTACTCGGTTAGTAACCGAGTACATTTCTGCAAACTACAAAACTGAGCCATGACAGCTCCAAATAAAGGGTGGATATTATGTAGAAAGCATGCCAATAGCCAAATATATGGCCATTGGCATAGAAAACAGTTGCAAAAATAAAAAAAAAAAAAATCAACATTTATTTTTTTTAGCCAGTCTCGGCTGTTTAAGCATAGGGCAGTGGCATGCAAATGGGATTGGGCGAAAAATAAAAAACCTAAAATGAGCATTCTAACCAAAATCACTATTTTGTCATTATACTCAATGGCAGGCAGAAGACAACATGGCCAGTGAATAGTGGTTGCTAAGGGGGGGGAGGCTCAATGTGGGACCTGCATCAGCAGGCAATCCTATGCAAATGAGGGGAATGATACTGAATCCCAGATTTCCCCTGCATGGTGGTCAGCACCCAACAGTGTAAGAGCAGGAATAGCTTGGTCCAAGCCTATGAGTTAGCTGACATCATAGGGGTGTGTGTAAGGCATACTGCAAGCGGATTGGACCCCTGTGGCTCGGGTTTGCCCTTAGCTTAGCAGAGCTAAGCAAGGGGGTGTGACTGAGGCTGCCTAGCACTCTTTACATTACCTAAGCAGGTGTGCACGATGCGCACTGGGTTTTAAAGGGAAAAAAAAAGTAAACCAGGAAATAGCAGCTCTCTGCACATTTGAGCACAGTCTTTGTGTGGCATGCCCCCGGGCTTAAACAGGAAGGTAATGGGAAGGGAAAACAGCAGTAGGAAGGTAATCAGGGAGAACTGGCATAGTTGGCAGGTGAAATGTATCAAAATCAGCCAATTACACAGGCAGCAGACCAGCCCAGCCCAGAACACTACTATAAACTATGCAAACAACTTTCCCTCTGTTTTTTCCCCCATACTCTACACTACCAGTGTATGCAAGCGGGGACATTTTAACAAACAAAAACAACAAAATGATAGATGCTGCAGTAGCTATCATACATCAACATGTGGAAGAGGCTGAGGGTGGTGAGGATGAGAATGCTGTTGACCAACCCACAGTGAGGAGACAGAGAAGAGTGTACAGACCCAGGGGCTATATGAGCTGGAGATAGTGGAGTGCTATAGGGTGGACAGGGACCTCCTACAGCAAATTGAGCTGTGCTGGCCACACCTCACACACAGAACAAACAGAGGGGAACCCATCCCAGTGGATACCAAGGTATGTGTAGGCCTAATAATACTAGCTACAGGTACCTTCCAAAAGCCAACTGGGGATATCATGGGGATTTCACAGGCATCAGCATCCAGGGTACTCCACCAGTTCCCGGATGCCATGCCAGCACATGCTGATGAGCACGTACATTTCACCAACACTCGTGAGGCATTTGCCAGCAATATGCATCTCTTCCACCAAATAGCAGAATACCCTGAGGTAGTGGGGCTATAGACTACACGCACATAAGCATCAAAGCACCACCTGGTGAGTGGGGTAGGGTCTACATCAACCGCAAGGGCTTCCCCTCCATCAATTGCCAGCTCATGTGCGATGCCCAGGGCATTATAATGAATGTGTGTGCTGGCTGTTCTGGAAGCTATTATGATTCCCACATCTGGCATCTGACGCAGCTGTACCAGAGATTTGCCAGTGGGGACATACCTTACGGTCACCTAGTGGGGGATGCTGGTTACACACTAGAGCCATGGCTGATTACACCCATCAGAAATGCACACACACCCGAACAAGAACTCCATAATGAGGCACATGCACAGACAAAAGTTGTAATAGAGCATGTGTTTGGGATGGTCAAGTCCCGGTTCCTGTGTCTGGACACATCTGGTGGAGCCTTGCAGTACTCCCCAGCTACATGTACTCAAATTGTCATTGCATGTGCCATGCTACACAATATGATTCTGCGGAAACAGTTGCAGCAGGAACAGCATGGGGCAGGGCCATACAGCCCGCCACCATTGCCAAGGCCTGCACAGGCACAGAGTGACTCAGAGGAGGAACAACCTGAGCCTGCCCCAGTAGGCAGAAGGAGGCATGCCCAGTATGCCCTGGCCTTGGCAATGTGAGAATGTATAGCATATACACTGACACAGGAGTGACCCAAGGAATGACACCAGTATCTGACTCGCACATACAGTAAAAGGGATGCCAAACATGACACTACCTGTGCCCAACCCTGTATAGGGAGTGTGCTATGTGCATCCGACATAGGCAGCCCTCCAGCACCATCCTCAATACTGGCACACTCACAGGGTAAGTCACTCTCCTTACCAACTACCAAATGGAGTAGTATGTGTTGTTACTTGTATCTATGGTATGGATGTGAGTATACAAGGCAATTAGGTGGCTGAATGGGATGCCAGCAGATAGTAGACACCTATAGTGGCCCCATGACATCTGTAACAAATACTGGTGTCACAGTAGTAGCCAGTACTACAAATGGTGACAAAACCCACTGCAGAAAATGTGCTGGGCCACGTGTGTCCATATGACTCACACATGCCAGTCAGGGAGGTTCACATACCCAACAATAGTCTCAGCCAGCAGGACAGGTGTAGACACACACAAACAAATGCTGTACTAAGGCCTCTGAGTGATGACTATGGGTAACCCCCGCCCCCAGGCCTACACAGACAGACTACAGCAGGTCAGGCAGTGTGATGTTAGTTCTGTAGGGTAGGAAGTCAGAAACTGATATGTAGGTCAATCTACCCAAACAGCTGTAGTACACTGATATGCCTCTAGTCAGCATGATAGGTTAGAATACAGAAGGAAATGGAGTACCTGACATACCAGTACAGTCATAGCAAATGTGTACAAGTGTCAGGTGTGCCCCCCCCAGTCCTATGTAGAAATGTAGAAACAGTCAGGTGTGCCCCCAATCTTATGTAGAAATGTAGAAACAGTCAGGTGTGCCCCCCAATCCTGTGTAGAAATGTAGAAACAATCAGGTGTGCCCCCTCCCCCAATCCTGTGTAGAAATGTAGAAACAGTCAGGTGTGCCCCCCCAATCCTGTGTAGAAATGTAGAAGCAGTCAGGTGTGCCCCCCCAATCCTATGTAGAAATGTAGTAACAGTCAGGTGTGCCCCCCCCCATCCTATGCAGAAATGTAGAAACAGTCAGGTGTGCCCCCTCCAATCCTGTGTAGAAATGTAGAAACAGTCAGGTGTGCCCCCTCCCCAATTCTGTGTAGAAATGTAGTAACAGTCAGGTGTGATCCCCAATCCTATTTAGAAATGTAGTAACAGTCTGGTGTGCCCCCCAATCCGATGTACACACTTTGTAACAGTCAGGTGTGCCCTCCCAATCCTATGTAGAAATGTAGTAACATGTATGTGTAGGTATAATACCAGTGGAACACAGCTGACCTGAGGTGGCCAAGGTAGCAGGATAGATTGTAGCATTTGTACAATAGGCAGATATGCGTGTGTTAGGTTGGTGTGTGTTTCATATTGTGTGAGAGTGGCCAGTATGTATGCATGTTGAGGTATGACCTGGTGGCCATTGCCCACTACTACCGATGACAGGGCCAAGTCCTCGCAACTGCAGTGCCAAAGACAATTCTCCCCAGTATAACACATGGTAGCAGTAAGCCATTGTAAATGTATGGTGGTAATATGTGTCACCATCTGAAAGATCAACATGGCATGACTGTTGGGCTAGATATAAAAACAGTACACAGGAAAAAGTACCCTAGATATACAGTATATAATGTGTAACCATGAAATGGGCACACCCTTGGAATTGTACATACAGGTATGCATCACATTATCTGGGCTTGTAGTAGGGAATACCAATATTGTCTGGCTGAACACTTGCAGATCACAAAGGTGATAGGACTGATGCATATCTGTGAGTCAGATGCAAGTAGTGTCCATAGCACACATGCACCCAGCTCACCCAAACACAACCCACAGGTACCTCTCTGGTCATATCCCTGCTGTTGGGAATGGGTACAATATGACCCCCACATGTGTATGGCAATAGCGAAAGAATGCATCATGCAGTGCAGGTGTCCCATGCAGGTGTGACCCTGGCTGTAAGTAGCACCCTGCCAACATCCACACCACATGATCAATACTGATAGAAAGTATTGGCATGAACACCTAGCACACCTACCCTGTCACCCCTGGGGAATATACTGTATGGCAGTCTGGGATTGTAGGACTGACAGAATGCAACAGCCTGCTACAACTGGCCTTTATCACCACCAAATGGCCTACAGGCTCTGCCAAAAGCCTGCATTTCACCCATACTGCCAATGTATATTATATCATGGACACCCAAATAACAACATAACACACTCCACATAAGCCATAGGAAAGGCCATGTGGTCAAATCATAGTAATATGTCCACCATGTCCGATTGCATGAAATGTGGACCAACACCAAAACACAGCTGTGATGAGGTGATAACTATAGGGAAAGTATCAGGGAATGTATGCGTACTGTATGGAAGAGGATAGAATAATAGTGGGGGGGTGGGAGCATAGGCAGCATGGAATGTGCAAGGTATGACACACAGCTGTGTGCACATACTATCCCTGGATGCAAACACAAAAATGGGTGGCTACAAACCTGCCCATACACCACAACAGGGGTAATGTCCTGACTTATGACCCCTGCCTCTGGGTAACCTGCATGAATCTGTACAGCTGTGAGGTATTGCCACAGCAAGATAAGGCCGTACTGTCATGTCAGTGGATGAGATCCTTTGCCAGTACTGTACCAAGGTGCTGAACTGGATACACAGACCCAGCAACAAGTGTCTGCAACTCCCCCTCCAGAATGGTATAACTTTTCATGAATATGTAGGCATTTGACCACAATGCTGGACACAGATGCATTCACCCTGTGCTCCCCAGGAACTCACTGTGAGCAAAAATATCCACCTGACACTACTTGAGTACATAAAACATCACAGTGTATAACAGTACACATCTGAATATCTCTGCTAACACCAGTACCATGTAGCAGAAACAGCATACAGACACAAGCATCTACAGTACACAATTTCCCATGCACAGTTTGACGTTTGACCCCATATTGCCAACTGATCTACAGATATCCTGCAGAAACAGTTTGCTACCTGTAGGTGTAGAACACAAAGGTCTGCATTGCAGTACAAACTACCTGGAATGGATCCACACATTCAATACAGAAGGGCATACTGGGCATGCTCACACACTTGGAGAAATGAAGACAATGTCAGACAACAACATACTGAAAGGTCATACTGGGCATGCCCACACATTTAAACAAATGAAGCCCGTGTCTGCCAACAACAGTGGACCATACATATTTGACAGTTGTAGATGTTAGTGCATACAATCAGTATGCACCAGTCATGCTTTACACACACATTGGATAGGAAGACACACATATATCCAAGGACAACACACTATAATATGCCACAAGTACACATACATAGATATGTGGAAGAGAGTGATAGTGACAAAGAGCCTTCCATCATGAGGCCTGTCCCACCCAGCACACAGCCAAATGGCTACAACTGCATGATGTGTAAATGTCACTCACTGTAGAAATCAGCCACTGGTATCCCTCAGCAGTACAGACTTGGTGGTACAAGTGCTAGCGGTGCAACATGACTGTACAAGGCAGTAGTCATCTAGCAGTTGTATACATGTACCTGCGGAATATAAATCTGTGTGTACCTGAGTGTGGTGTGTCTACCTCTAGATGAATGGGTTATGGCCCATGCACACACTTTGCCCTCTCCATAGACCTACTATGACAACCCTGCTGATGTCATTCACTTTGAAATACACCTTTGGGAAAGGAGTAGCCCAGTAATCTCTGTGGTGCATCCTATAACTGTGTAATACTGTTAGGTAGGAGTTCTAATTCCAGACATGGTAACTGTGTTTGTGCATCTCTTTCTGAGTAGGGAGCAATGCTTTTTAGGCTAGTCACATTCACTACAATTCAAATGCCCTACTTTGGCAAGGATGCTGATGTCATTCAAATGCCCTACTTTGGCAAGGCTGCTGATGTCATTCACTTTGAAATACACCTTTGGGAAAAAAGTAGCCCAGTAATCTCTGTGGTGCATCCTATAACTAAATAGCATAATGCTGTAGTGTGATAAACTAGTTAGGTAGGAGTTCTAATCCCAAACATGGCAGCTGTGAGTCTCTGTCTGTGTAGGGAGTAATGCTTTTTAGGCTAGTCACACTCACTACAATTCAAATACCCTACTTTGGCAAGTCTGCTGATGTCATTCACTGTGAAATACACCTTTGGGGAAGGAGTAGCCCAGTAATCTCCGTGGTGTGTCCTATAGCAGTGTAATACTGTAGTGTGATATAGTACTTTGGTAGGGGTTCTATTCTCACATATGGGAAGTGTGGATGTTTGCACGTTTCTTTGTCTATGTAGGGTGCAATGCTTTTAAGGCCATTCACAGTCACTACAACCTCCATTGACCTTTTTTTGGCAAGCCTGCTGATGTCATTCCCAGTGAAATACACCTTTGAGGAAAGAGTACTCCAGTAATCTCAGTGGCACATCCTATAACTGCATAATGATGTAGTGTAATTAACTAGTTAGGTAGGAGTTCTAATCCCAGAGATTGAAACTGTGTGTGTGTCTGTGTTTGTCATTCGTATCCTGTGTGGAAGTGGCTGTGAGTGTGTAACAACTAGTCTCATTATGGAGCAGGTTTTGCAGATTTTTTATATGGTGGCCCTATTATATGTCACAATGTTCACCTTATAAGGGTAACAGATGTAAAATAGCCAAGAGGCTGGGATGCCAATCCATACCCCTACATGTGACATCAAGGCCTGGTGAACAAAGTTAGCAACCCTTGTATTATTTATTTTTTTTATTTTTATTTATTTAATATTTGTTGACCGGGAAAGTCCGACTAGGTTCCACAGATCCTGTTTTCAGCGGAGGCCCGGGGAGAAATGCTCCAGACGCATGTCTTTAGAATTACCCAGAGAACACACTCAACCCATGTCTCATACACAAAATCACTTGCCTAGGCAACAAACGCTATGTTGGTAGTACCCTGCATATTGCCCACAGATAGTAACCATGGTGTGATTGCAGTGGACTACAGAGGGCATGGCACCCTGTCCATCAGTACAATAGGTATGTACATGTAGACAGTTCGCCTTCACTATGTTCCCCACTGGACACCTGCAACAACTGTAGTACCATCAAATGTGACCCACAAATGACATACCATGCCTTAAACACATGCCCTGTATGGACAGATGCCACTGACACCAGGGAATACCTATATCATGCTATCAATATAGGTGCAGGGTCAACCTGCTGTCCATTACCAGTTCCCGCCACATGAGGCTAGGACTGGCACATCTGATGATAACAGTCAATGTACACAACATGAGCCAGACTCACCAGGTACAGTTCCACATGCCACTGTACATGTATGTGGGACATGTGCACATCCCAGACAGTGCCCATGTCATGGACTAAAGAACCTGTGCATGGCAAGCATTGCACAGCAATGGCCACACACAATAGTTACCCAGGTGACTGGATGGTGAATACAATACCCACCTGTGTGGGCCAATCCAGACACTACACCACTGAGCCACAATGCAGACCATTGTCATGTGGCCTGATGCCAAGGTATACCCTTCATCTAGCCTTATATAGCCTTGTGGCACAGTCAACCACTACACATCTGTGAAGCAATGCACGCATGCATGTCAGTACTGGCACCCTGTCTGTCTGTGTGGTGTATGATGCTTTCGACCACATTCACACTCACTACACCTCCCATTGGCATACTGTCTGATGTCAGACACCTTTACATACCCTTTGCCCATATAATCTCCGGATAACCCTTGTGGTGCATGTAATATCTGCACATTACTGTACTGTGGCAAACTAACTAGTTAGGAAATGTATTCTTGACCCTGCTAAGTGTGTCAATGTGTGTGAGTCCCTGAGAGAGTGTGGCTGTATTGATTCTGACACCTGTTCATGTGGACAGGCACGTGTACTACACCTACCGTATCGCTATCATAGCACTGTTGCAGATGTCACTGACCATCACATATACATTTGGACAGCTCCTCAACATATAAGCTATGTGGCACATGCAATAACTGCATAGACATGTGATAACAATACATAGTCAGTTAGGGGTTTGAAACCCTGTACTGGTAGGTGTGTGACACAAGCATTCTTAGGTTTTACTCTCCCACCCCCTCCCTGACTTACTTTGTCTCTGTCCATCTCTCTCGCTCCCTCTCTGGTGGATGTGGAGAACTATACCTGCTTTGCTTAGGCAGCAGCTTGTGTTTTGTAAGTGATGCTCATGATCAGCTGATGGCCTCTGCATGAATTGCAGCCCTCATCTAGCTGATTGCATGTGGAGCAGCTGTGGTAACATGTCCATAGCCAATTGCATGGAAACACACTCCAATACCTAGGAACATCATGTTGGTGTTGGGCCTTTTCATTCACTGTGAGCAGGGCCTAGATCTGGTGTTTGGCAAACAACATCACAGATGGATTTGGGATTTACCTCTAACAACATATACTGTGGAAACAGGCCAACACACAGGAGGGGGATGTGCCTAACATGACTACAGAATGTAAGTGTTGCTATTCTGCATTTGGAGTAATGTCAGTTTAACAGGGAGTGTGTGGATATGGCTGGTTTACATGTTTTAATACCTGTCATGATGTTTTTGAGGAAACCCCCATCTGAAGGGTCATCTGCAGACTGGGAAGTGTGTGGTGCCTTTTGATGCTTGTGTTACTCACAGAACACCTACCCAAGAACTGCAGAAGCATAGTGTGAGGATTGCAGTCAGTACATGGTGACAGCCATGAGAGTTACTGACTTCATATCCCTCATAGGACATATGTCACAACAAACCCTGGTAGAACAGTAAATGTGTGAGGTTATCACAATAACATGCCAATATTGGGGCATTGTTCATAGCTCCAGCCACAAGTCTGTCAACCTTTGTACGTATGCCCTGCAGTAAGAGGTGCATATGTCCTGTACACCATTATTCATTGACATCATACCTGATAACCAGCCAGTCAGATATCAGACTGCTAGACATGTTATGTATAGTAGAGGTTGTTTCTGAGGACATAGCTTGGCCATTCTGTGATCATGTGTACAGTACTGGGGTCTGTGTACCTAGAGTGATTGTCGACAGTATGTGTATTGCACATACATACCTTGGGCTGTGCACAGACTGTGGTAGATGCCATTGTTGTCTGCCCTGTTCTATCTGATGTGACATGCTGCTCTAGTGAATGGTACCCTATTAGCTCACATGTCTGTATGGCCAGACACACACGTCTCCCATACCACAGACAGCCATCAGACCACACAGCGCCATGACCCAGTGTATGTAGGGTCAGTATGTGAGTGGCACATATGAGGATGGTGTTTATCAGACAGTCCATATAGTGTCATATTAAGCGTGTGTACCATATTTTGCTGTGGCTGTGTTTACATTGGTTGTGGGTATGCACTTTCACACAGGTGTCTGTTACTCTGTGCTGTGCATGCATGTATATCCTGCTATAATCGTAGGTACATGTGTAGTCCCCCATACAAAATGTAATCCAGTGTTCTGGCAGTCTGCCTGTAGTTTGCACAGTGCTTTCTGACATGCCTAGCAGCCTAGTGTAATGATATGTCCAGTTATTTGCAAGACATACTGTTGCCAGACCACCATAACTGTTGTGTATTTCTGACAAAATAGTGGGATTCTGTACAGATGCATGTCACTAACTATTGGGTGGTATGTGGCCATGTGACTCCTACACCACCGGGTATTATGTGTCAGGACAAACTGGCATGTGTGCATGCATAAACTGTTTGGGCATATGTAGTCCGGTATTTATGTGATATACCCATGTCCATGGCTATTAACATCTACATTGGGAGGCGTGGTCTGCATGTCTCGCATGAAGGGCATATGTGTACACCTCTGCACTGACCACAGAGTGCCAGACTGTCCACATATATTGGTCATATCTCTGCTGTAGTTCACAGGATCTTTACTGTGCTAGCAGTGGTACTGTACTATGATGTCCTTAGGATGTCTGTCAGTAGCCAATGGCGCACATGTTGAAAGCAGATGTGACCTCCCACACACAACATGTCTGTTAAGGCAACACCTATTACAGTAGCAACAGTCTACATATATACTTGCAATACATACTTGACATCCCCTTGCACTAAGAGGTTGGGACTATTGAGGCTGAGGTAGGACTCCACTCCATGTTCTGGGCATATGGTGAACATATGTATATATATTTATCCATATATCTATATAGATATATACACATATACATATCAACATATATATATATATATATATATATATATATATATATATATATATATATATATATATAGTACATATAAACACTCAAATATATACATATACACAGCAATATATGTTTACACATATACAGGTATAGATACATATGCACATATACTTATGGATATCTGCATATATATTGACAGTAATAGGTATATCAGAATAGATATGTATGCACATATTGTTATAGATATCTACATATATATCTACATAAATAGGCATATCTGTACACATAGGGTGTGCATACATATGTAGCTATATATACACATATCTATATATACATATATATATATATGTGTGTGTGTGTGTGTGTGTGTGTGTGTGTGTGTGTGTGTGTGTGTGTGTGTGTGTGTATACAAAGAGATCTACACATGGACATATATATCATGCACTATACAGATGTGCATATAAACATATGTATGAATATACATGTGCATGTACATGTAGACATCAACATATGTATATGTATATATCCATATTCCTGTCATGTGTAAACATCACAGTTGTGTATACCTTCCCAGATGTATCTCACTGTATGTATTTAATATGTGTACCTTATGATATAACAACATATGTAATGCAACAGTCATATTAATACCAAGTACTACACAATTGTGGAAGTAAAGGCAATTATGTATTGACAGATATATTGGAAAAATAACAGCTGTCTTCACAGTGGTCATGATGTAGTGGTAAAGTGTTATGACTGTAGTGTACAGGGTCCAGGTTTCAAGACCTGCAACGGCTGTTCATTTTGTTGCTGGGCAGAACAAGGGCTGTCAGATACAGAGTGGTTAAGGCAGTTTTGAGCAGCTTTAAGTGCATTTGCTTGGGTTTGCAGGAAGCTAAGCATTGTTAAGCTACGGGTAAATGTATGGGCGCTTGCACCTTGTAGGCTTCGCATACCAGTGCGAAAATCAGCTTAGCTCTTATATTGGAGCAATGTTGATACCTAATAAGCATGGCTTAGCCCTGTTAACCAGTTCTCACCACCCAATCTGATAACGTAGCAGGATAATGCCATCTGTAATAAGTGTATGTACTGCCATGTACAATACATGCACCTATGTGCTGTCTTTACAGTAGCAAGGGGTGTGAGCGTCATGTCTAGGACACACAAGTATATGAGGCCTGTACAGCACTGTTATCCATGTGAATGTGTTACATACAGGAGTATTAAACCAGGGTACATGCTGTCACACTGGCATGTAGTGTATCATGGTGGTACTACTGTTGACAGTGCTTTCACAGACAAGAGTAAAGTGCTAAATGTAGTACTGATAACTAGCACACCTGCAGGCATAGTTGAACTCTGAGGCCTCCCTATTGTGCCCCTGGTGTATGAGCTGTGTCACAGTATAAATCCCCTACTGGATAATGATCCAACATGTGGATGTAACTGTAGACTACCATCTGTACAGCACATGTTAGTGAGGGCTTCCAACATGTAGTTATGGCATACATATTGTTGTCAAATGTCTATCTATCAACACATTCATCCTACTGCATTGCTAGTTGTCAAGCTGATGACTGTCAGTCCCTGTACAGATGGGCAGATGGCAAGTATCCAGCTAGGATATGCACAGGCAACCTATGCATATCCCAGCTGGGATATGCATAGGTTGCCTGTGCATATCCCAGCTGGGATATGCACAGGCAACCTATGCTTGATTGACACTGACATGTCTGCTCAGCTGTGTAAGAACTGGCACATATAGGAGACAACACCCTGTATACACCACATGCCACAGGTACCTCCACTACACTACCACTGTCAACAGTACATGCTTGGGTACAGGTCTCATTTACAGACACTAACCATGTGTTGTTATACATGTTGCATACATGTCAACTTGATCACTTCAGTGGCCATGTGCAGGAGGCACCCAGAGGATTGGCTGATGCATATCACTCTCACCCTGAGGTCACCACAGTGGTGTCTGTTGATAGATTGACTGCTGCCACATGACAGGTGGCAGGATACCACTGTACACACATCCCCTACACAACCCATCTCTCCATGGACACTAGCTAGGTACACAGCTATGGACCACCTGCAGTGATGCACCACAGTACTGACACATGTGTATGTGTGCATTACTGAGGATAACATTGTCTGTGTGTTAGCACACCTGTACTTGGGAATTCCATGAGGACCTTCACAACCACCACAACACCCATTGCCATAGTCAGTTGTGGCTGCTGCTATATGGGACATTACATGTACCCTATTATGCTCCTCTCCCTATGGAGAGCCTTGCAGTAGCAGCACAACAGTGTTGTACAAATGGGTCAATAGGCATGCGATACCCATTGAGTTCTGGCAAGTGTGGGTATGTGTGCATGTTCGTATATCTGTAGGGTTCAGCATTCCGAGGCCACATACTCCTATTACAATACCCATTGCAACACAGTAGTACAGATAGTGTTGTTTCTGCCCATAGGTAAGGCATGACAATGCAACACCCTACAATGCCTGTGGCATGTGCATTAGATGTATATCCCTGTAGTACCACTATTGGGATATACAATGGGTTGTATCGTAGTCATGGGCAATGTGTGATGGTGGGTATGTCAGAGTGTCATCATGGGTTTCAGGGAGTACAATATCCATTGGGGGATGAGGGTGCTGTGTACACTGTCATTACACCAAGATACACCCAGTATATGTCCAATGTACCACTTTATGGTGACCACTGTCACCATCAACCATACAGGTAAATGATGCCACAATCCAGCCCAGTTATGCATATGCTGTGTGCAGCCTACCTGTAACACAGTGGACACATGGTCAAGTTAGTTAGCAGTGATAGGCCCAGGTCTCTCGGACATGTGTCTGCCTGTTATGTTTCTGTTAATGTGTCTATGATGGTATGTCACACTATGTATTGTCCATATACAACCATTACATCCCCCATTAGCATACATGTCTGGGGATGTTTTGCATGTAACATGTAACCTGGAACACACCTCACCCTAAACACTGTGTGGTGTTTGCAATGAAAGCCACACACTTCAGTAGCACTACATACCTAGATAAGGGTCTAGTCCCAGTGTTGCCAAGTTAGTGTGTGCATGTATCTGAATGGGTCTACATCAGGTTGCAGATTACAGACATCCCAGCGGGTCACCTGACCATGTGGCACAGGCAATAACTGTTCTACAAACCTGTGACATGTGTTCAAATGTACCCCAGATATGTCCCAGCCATGGTGTCACCACAGTACCATACCCCTTGTGGAATATGACATCAGACCATTCTCCTGCTAACACATGTACACCTACAACACAGATGGATAACATCATGGAGACCACAATCAACCAGTGTTACCAACAGCTGTAATGCATCATTGCTGGACAGCTACACTACCTGACACGTATGCATTAAACTTTACTCTTGACAACATGTTACACTGCAGTACTTTGATATCCTGTAGTACAGTCACTGTGTGCATCAAAACCATATTAGCCTGTCCCTGAATTTGTGTTATGACTGACAGGGATGTGGCACAGGTATTATCATATGCACAGGGTGTGTTGTTGGTTTGCCAGAGGCCGAGGGTGGGCCATACAGTTGACACCATGTGTGTGGGTGAGAGGTGTAATGAGTTGAACTGGGTGTGGTGATGTGGTGTGTGTAGGTATGGGGTTGCCCTAGGTAAGTTCATACAATGTGTGGGTATGCATGCACACAGTTCTGCCATGTGGCTGCCCTATACAGATGTTCATGGACAGCTGCAGACCATACCTGGCAGGGTGTGCAGCTCACTGCCTCTGGCCATGGACACATGGACTGTGCCTGCCAGGGGTTCCATGGGCACATCCAGGTACAGGCCTCGATGTGCTACTCTCACCTGATGATTATGACAGATGTCCACTGGAACCAGGTCCCTCCTGGGACTGGCTAGGACCACATGCTCATGGCCTGCTGTGGTGTGGTATGGACAGCACCCCCCCCACACAGTGCTGGGGATGGTATGGCCACTACAGGACCACCTTGATATCCTAGCAGATCCACGTTGACTGCCAGGTGTTGGTGTTGCTGGCCTACATCCACGCAGCTGTTGCAGCACTCCCACCACATGTTCAAGCATAGATAAACCACAGTCGATGAGGCCTATCATCTCACCAAACTGTCTATCCATGAGATTGGTATAAGCACAGATGGCAACAGACAGTTCATGGAAGTTGTTTCTTGTAGATATGAGAAAAGCCCTCTGAGCCTCAGGCCCTGTCTGGTGTACAGTTCCATACATGCCTGTGCTGCCATGACAGCCTGAAACTTGCACCAGGTGGTACCAGTTGTGACGCGTCTGCCAGGGGCATGATGACCAGTGGCCCTACCACGAGCATCCTGGGACATCTGCCTATGTGGTGCCCTGCCAGACATCTGGCTATGCCTGCTGTGAACAACACAGTAGGCATGGATATCACTGCATGGTGCACTGCCACCAACTGCCAGCTGTCCCTCCTCTATGGCCACTGATGTTGGGGTATGTATAGACACTGAAACTGTGGGTGGGGTTGGGTGGCTAAAAGAGGGATGTGAAATGATGGTGCTGTTTCACTCCCTGAAAACCCCACCTGTGCCTCAACAGTACTATAATCATCTTCAGTGTCTGTATGGACACCAACATCAGATTGCATGCAGGAGGGACCCTGACCCACCTAGCCGCCTGTGGGTGTAAACAAGAAATGCTCTTTAAAACCTGAACAGCACTGCATAACAGTGCACACATATACACACACATGCACACACATGCACACACACACACACACACACACACACACACACACACACACACACACACACACACACACACACACACACACACACTCACACACACTCACACACACACACACCACCTTAATACCTACCTGTCCCATGACTTTACAGATAGTCCCACATTTATCCCCATGCATTCTCCATCTTGCATCACACTTGGTAACATAAACTCATTAATACCACTCATTAATGTATCATTCCTCTAAATGCCTAGACAAGTGATCACAACACAAGACCTGTTACTCCATTACTTCCCTGACCTGAGTGGAGTGGTTTTACATGGCCTCACTGCTGTTATTCAGTGTTCACCGCGTGTATGTCCGGACATCGTGAGCATGGCCCCTATATGTGAGGGACTACTATGTTCAGTCCATAATTTCACACACTAGAGTGTCATGTGTAAGTATTGCTCAGTACATTTATTTATTATTTATTTATTGCACAGTACATGCCAGATATGCTGCTCAATCAACCTATTATGTGACAACTGTAATATATGGATACACTCCTTGGTGTTGTCTAGTAATTCCCCAATGCATCTGTAGTGCTGCATACGTGGGTTGTTGGTCACCTCTCTGTTGAATGTGATATTAAGGGTATACCTGGTGTCTGCCTTCCCTCCCAATGCATGTTCCATGCTACAGACCTTATTATACTATCAGCTGTCCTGTGATTACATACATGACAAGAATTTATGGTGTGTCATGTGTCACTCCATGTCCAGGTACTGCATGATCCCAAAGGGAAGTACTGCTGTATGAATAACCCCACAATCACACGTGTGCATACATGAGCACCCACACAAACACACACACATGCACACACACATCCTACATGCATCAACCTCCCTCCACTTCACCAAAGTGACCCTGCAGACAAAATAATCACCCACCAACACACACACACACACACACACACGCACACACACACACACACACACACACACACACACACACACACACACACACACACACACACACACACACACACACACACACACACACACACACACACACACACACACACACACACACACACACACACACACATACAAGTGAGGTTGCATAAAGATAGTACACACAGCCCTCCTATTACCCATCTGTCAACATGCATAACATATGGTACACAACAGCATGCAGTGCAGCTATAGTCAATCCATGCTAGCAACAGTATACATGTGTGTGATGCATGTGCTGTGTTAGTAGGTTATGCCCCTTCCCCTGGATACCACTGCACCCATCTACACAGTATTGCTGTGCACCTGTTCTGCACCCTGCCATGTACTGTGCACCAAACATCACAGGTGTACAACCCATTGCTGAATGTGTAGTACTGTGTCAGTTATGTCAGCTCTAATGCTCACAGCCCCTATGTTTTTCAGCAACACACACCTGGGATGATATGTGGACAGATGTCATTTGAGAATGCCTGATGTCTGGTTTACAGATCTCAACATCAGCGGACCATGTATGACCAATCCAATACTATTACACTGACAACTGTCAGACCATACGGTGGCTATGGGGAGTGTACATACCCTTATTGATATGACACACCCTTCCTTGATCTGCCATGGGACCACATCATGGCATATATTAACAGTACATGAGCCTGATATGTGACATATGTCCTGTACATTCACATGCAGTGTCTACGGAAGGTGTTAGGTGTGCGGATGCTGACCGCGATGCATACACTCCGTCTATGCGTATGTGTGCACACCCTTATCATGACGGTTTGTTGCACTTATGGTTATGTGTACTACAGCAGTCACTCCTCCTGGCAGGAGTATACTAGCATGGGCCATCTGCATTCGTCAGTGTATGTTCAGTCTGCCCTACACATGTCCCCATTCTGCATGATTCCAAGGTCTACTCATGTGCACATCCCTTGGTGTTCACACACTGCCGTAACTATTGCTGTGGGGGTAGGGTTATGTCTGCCACAGTTCCTGAACCTGACTGTGTGAAGATACACACATTCTTAGCATCCTTAGGCTCCCTGCTGCAGTGCACTTGTGTGTCATACTGACACCCCCTCCGCACCTTCAGCCTTTTTGCAGATGCTTGACAAGTAAGGCCTACACATGTGTGTCAGTTTGCAGTGCCCCATACACTGAACACCACAGCCTAGTCCCGGCTAATAATGTGGACCACAGTAATACATTATGCCATAGTGTAAATCTGTAACAGTTGCCATTGTGCTACTGATATATACACTGTTGTTGCACTGTATACGGGTGATGTTTTACACATGTCCCTACTGTAGGCCAAGTCTCCCACCATTATGTTAATCCCTGTGGACACATTCTGCAATGACAAGATATTAGTTATCTTGCAGGTGTCTGATATACCCTTCCAATACCCCATCATGGTCACCACTGTGATGCCGTGTATTTAACAGCAAAAATACGTGCACATGTACAGCATGTATTCTGGGTAGGTGTGTAAGATGTGTGTATGGAATATACCATAGCCATGCTTGGTGTATTGGCAAGCATCAACATAAACCATACTCACCAGCTACAGGCTGCTGCCTTGGTGGTATACCGGAAGGACCTACATAAGAGAGTGAGAGATGCTAAGTCAGTGGCCATACCTGTGACATTGCTACAGGGTAGGTGCAGCATTACAGTACATCAATAGTACATGCCCATAATACTACCACGTATGCACATCCATTTATTACTACTATGTAGCAACAAACTATATATATATATATATATATATATATATATATATATATATATATATGACATGTCAGATATGCATAATCTACCTGTACAGATGTGGATGCATACACACAAGTGGTCTGCTGATGTGCCCTGTGGCCTTACCTGCATGCTCCTCAGCCGGTGTGTAGGGTAGCACCCACCTCCACAATAATGTCTGGCAGTTGTCGACTGTGCGGACGGGCAGGTGCCATGAGGCTGGTGAGGAAATCCTCAACACGTGTTGGGGGATGGATGGCATGGCCCCCCCATTGTGAGGTGATTCCCCCCAGACTGCAGCAGCATGCCGACGGGCATTGCGAAGCAGGTCAGAACAATGATATCAGACCTGATCATAACTGCGGTTGTGCAGTCTGATATCAGTGATCCTATAGACTAGGTCATTCCACAGGGTGGTCCACTCCTGCTGCTCATGGGTGGCCTGGCCAAACAGGACAAGGTAGTGCTGGATTAGATAGTTCAGCACTATTTCATTCTGAGCAGCTGAATAAGCAGGGAGACGTCCATGTGACATCTTGCCTGAAAGACATAAAGATGGAAACAGGTCTGAGCAACTCATACATCAAAGTTACCACAGTTCTTAATACACATCTCTGTCATCCCTCCACCATATCAGTGACAACAAACTGTACACACAACTCAATAGGTATGCCTACAGCTTACCTACCAATGGGACAGATATTTTATTGTACCACACTTTGTGCTATGTGTTTCTAGCCATGTTCCCTGTGTGGACACTATCATTGCTGGCCTGTTATGGGCTATTCACCTGCATGCCATTTTCAGGGCCACTATGGTTCCATATATGCCTGTGGTATGATTGCTGCACATCTGACATTCTGTGTTATTGGGAATATCTATGCATGCTGTTGGACATGTTCCGGGCTTGTGTAGACTATTACTACCCACATATCTTCTATAACAGTGACACAATAGCATGTTTAGGGAATATTTGCCAGCAGAACCACCTCTCCAAACTCATCTGCCCATGTTACCAGGCTGCATCACACATGGGACCCACCCTGGGGCCTTCTTATGTACTGGTCCAGCACTACCTTCAGGTGGAACCACCTCAGATGATGCCCTCCCCCCGGGGGCACACATAGATATGATCTGGTCCCCGAGGTCAGGTCCAGGGTCTGTTCCATAGCGGGCTTAACAGACACATGTGGGATGTGCTACATCACCTTGAGGCACCCAGTACAAATTCACAGGGTCCACATGCTCCTCCTGCTCAGTCTCCAGGCCAGGCACTTTCGGAACGTGGACTGCTGTTGTGAGTAGCAGTGTGTGAGAGGCTTGTTCCCATTGTGTCCATATTGGGGCCCATGGGGCTTCCACATAGCAGACCACACACACCATCCAGGGTATTTACCCACCACATATGTCATATACCACCCCTGTAGGCTGTCCTCTATATCTACCAACCCGGAACACCTCCACAACAATACCTGCCATACTTACCCATATTCCCATTCCCTACTTAACAGACAAGGGCAATGTGGTCCCAACAAGAAGTTCACAGGTGACATAACCGTCCGTGGATTTGCCAGCTTAATTCTGCTGTCTCCAGTAAATAAGGTCATGCTCCACCTCTAACTGAGGGAGATATTGATTCTAATATAACAAACTTGAATTTATGTTTATTATATTGCCCTATATGTTTAGCAAGTGCGCTAAGTGGGCATTGATCCCTGATATTCCTAAGGTGTTTAATTATTCTCTTTTTGAGCTTGCGCTCCATTTGTCCAATGTAAAAGCATGAACATAGTTCACAAAGGGCACAATAGACCACTCTTTCAGTGGTACAAGAAAATCTGTTCCTGATTTTTATTTTTATTCCGTTGATGTTTATTTCAGGCA